>NC_134405.1:255084134-255382351 GCF_038048845.1 Mixophyes fleayi | reverse complement strand
TATAAAAAAAAAAAAAATCATCTGGAAAGCATGTGAACAAGTGAGTCCCTGCGTCAAAAAAACTTTACAAGCCACTTTTTATAGCAAGCTAAAAAGCATATATCCTGTTCTGAATATATGTAAAATAATTAACCAGGCAAGCCAAAGCGCTGGTGGAGTCGATATTTCGACAGGAAAATTAGTATGTTTAAAACAGCAAGCAGATGTGCTTTTCTTTGATTTATCCATAACCATAAATACTTTTTTCACATTGGGAGCCAATATATTATACGTTACTGTTAACTCTCATTTCAAATAGACACATGGGAACAGGATTGGTCTGTGTGTCTACGAGATGGTTATGCGATTAGAATAAATTATCTTTATGTACAGGAAACCATTTGAGACATACAACTCCTCTGATTTAGGAGTATGTAATTGCAGGGAGTGCGACAAAGTAAAGGCAAATGTATGGTGAGATAAGAGAATGAGGAATGTATTCAGATGGTTGCAGTTCATGGTATGCTGTACTAGAAGGGGAATGTTACAAGAATGGTCAAAAGTATAGTGATCAATAGACCACTAAAAGGATCACATTATTCGGACTTAAGGTTTTGAAGTCCAAACAACTGACAGACCCTATATACAGCTTTACTAGGGTCTGTATAATTAATGTTTGGTCTAGTCTGACTGTAGTGTTATGCAGAATAAGATGAATCTAAATATCATACAAGGTGACATACTACGTGTTCTGTCCTGAAGATACGGTGCCTACCCTACAAGTCTTTTTTCCAGTTTATGAATTCCTTCCCACAAACTACTTTCAGAAAAAAAATTACAAGAGCAAGGACTATAATCAACATAAATTAGGATTGTTCCATTTCCAGTCCCATATTCAAGCTTTAATAAAAGTTCTTTGTCATCTTGGCAGCTGTGATTTGCATGGTGACATTGTACAATATTAAATACATTATATTTATGCATGGGACAGATTTTAAATATTTGCTTATTTTTCTCTGTGCATTCACACATACATAGCTATGAGGCAAACATGAGACCATGAGACTCTGAGTCAGTGGTAGCTCACTATTGTTATTTGTTTCCTAGAAAAGGCTTTGTCTATTCCCAGGAGTCTAACAAGATTAATGTATAAACCTTTGCAGAGGAAAGTCATTTTAAGTCAGCTTTAGCAGAGGAGGCCTCATGTCTTGTAAAACCCATCCTCACAATGAACAGATACCAGTGTGTTTCTCTTCTCCACATACAAGAAAACAGTTTCAGGAACACTAAAAATATAGTTTTTTCACATCTACTAGTATTGTTGGATGTCTGAAGCATTGCTACAAATATTCAGCCTATGGACATTAGTCTTGGGTCAGATTTCATTATTGGGAATGTAGGAAACAAAGGTGGCAGCTACAGCAGTGTGCTCTTTCCAGAAAAGTGTTCTTACAAAAATAGACACTTGACTCTCAATCTAAAAGGGAGGGCAGGGGAAAAACAAAAATCACATCTCCGCTTCGATATAATCTAGAGTTAGGTTATCAGCACAGTCCCATTGAACTGAAGAAAAAAAAAACAAAGTTACAGCTGGAACCCACTAGGTTAAAAAACAGTACCACTATTAGAATAGCGTTTCCAGGCATAGCCAAATTACATTTTCTGCCCAAAGCCTCTCTTCCCATATTCCACCACCTATCTACATTGAACCACTGACCTAAAGCTCTGCTTTATACATAAAATAAATGAATGTATTCCATCAATAAATGATCACACACTTATGCCTGAAATCATACATAAGAAAATGGGATCGTGCGATATAAGAAGGGTTCAGGTTGCTACCTGTGACATTCCACATTCTTAATCCTGGCTTGCCTAATGACCTTGGGAAATCATTATTTTTCTATTTCAGGTGCTTATCTGAATTTGAGATAAGATTCAAGTAATTGGAAATCACCATTTCCCATTAACATTAGATTTCTATCAGTGTCCTTATTGTAGGGACAGCATTTCTGGAGCTTAAAATTGCCAATGACAGAGGACAATAGCCCATATAAGCTCAGTTTGAGAGGATAGATATTATAATACCTATTTATAATATTTGTCAATATAAGATCACTTTTTATACCCAATCAGCTTACATTTTAGGTGCTTTGGTCTTCAATAGAAGTAACCATCTGTAAGTGTGTTTGCACCTTTTCTACAGTGACTAATACAACCTGGTATGCGCGTAACAGGGTGAAATGTACAGCAGAAAAATGTTCATCCTCCTCCAAAACTGGCAGTGTTAGTGAAGAGTCCAGCAATGGGAATAAGAACACATTGTATTTGTGAGACATTATGTAAAACTATTTTGCCCTCATGAAAGCATCTAGAAACAGAGTAGTGGCACATATTAACATGAAAAATATATATCAGAGGAAGCCACACAGAATTGTGTGCAAGTCCTGAAAGCAAAATCAAAAAAACTATTATACAAATGAAACAGAATTGCAAATATTTCTTAAGAGAAAAAAAAACAAAAAAAAACACGTTTGGACATGATTATAGTGTTTTGTTCTGTTGCTTATACTCTTTAGCTGTAAAGAGTAAGACAAATGCAACTTGCCTTGTGAAAATAAATGTAATGAAAACCCAAGAACACAAAATATTAAACGTATAGTGCACAATACAGTCCATATTTGAGAAGTCCAAATCCATATTAGTAATGACCTACAATGTCAAGAGTGCAGCTCCTCAGGAAAGGCCTACAACACGACAGAAGAAGGACGACGCACAACTGGACCACTTACACAAGACAAATGGTTTATCAAGCTGCTGCTCCTTAATTTACGAGGCTAATTCCCTTATAAAACAGTCTTTTGTAGCGCTGCCTGTTCAGGAAGAATGGTCTTGCCTAGAAGCTAATGGCATGAGCTCTTCACCTGACTTTATCATCCAGTCTAACCATTTGCACAGACCAGAAATAAACCAGTGCTCAAAATAAGAGTAATTAACACCTAAAAGGTAAGCTACCTAAAGGTAAGGGTCCTAAGATATGAGTTAGAAAGAATGGAAATTCTTTCTAACTCATATCTTAGGACCCTTACCTTTAGGTAGCAGTAAAATACTACAAATCATAGACCTGGACTTTCATGTTTATTTTCAACCCACCTCTCCTCATTTATAGCTGAACATACATTTAGCTAAAGAATTTGAGGTAACCAATTGGGATAAAGAGGTCATACAATCATGTTCCAGGCAAGGAAGATCTATATACTGTATTTAGGACATAAATTAACTTGGTAAATGCTTTCAATAAATGGGTCAAGCTGCTGCTTGGCTTGAGCATCAGGACACACATGGGTTACCAAACTGACCAATTTGTCAATTCGGCAATCAAGCCGACTCACATTGGGACAGTCAGTAGATGACTGCCCACAAAGGACATCCATCATCCACATTGTGGTAGTTTTAAGACAACACACGCAGCGATATTGAGACGGCTTGCCAAAAACACATCATGTGTGGCCAGAATTAGAATTACTATAACAGAAATCTTCTCTTGCAAAAATACAGGTTCATCAAAACAAAAAACATAGTATATACATACAAAATATGTTGTTCTAATGAATAAAAGTGGAACAATTCTAAGTAATTTTACATAAACTAAAATTTTTTTTATCAAACACAAGCCTCCACATTTCTCTACACCAAAACAAAAAACACCGGTTAAAACTAGCATTTCCTCCAATACCTGGTAAATAGTAACATCTTCAATTCAGCACAGATAGGGCTGAGACATACAGTGCTTTCCAGATAAGAGGTGATGCATTCACACAAAAGAGAACAGGAACTCTTCTCCCATCACATGGGAGTGCTTACAAGGGGAGGGGCATCTCGTGAGCGCAAGCTAGCCCACCTGACAAGGGATGATTGGTCACGGAGCAATGTGACCGCTATGAACCCTTGTGTATTTGTGGCAACACTCATGTTCATTCCAATGGCATATGTAGAACAGATGGAGTATTTCTATAGATAATCTAGAATAGCAATATTTATAAATTCAAGACATAGAGTTAAAATGCTTCTATCGCATTTGCAGTCCAAATTTCTATCCTCAATGGATATACATGACGAATATTTTAGATCAAAAACACTGAGCTGTCATCTGTTTCAGTGCATCAAAAAAGTAGTAAAAATACTGAGATATATTTACATTTCTAAGTACATAATACTTCTGCTGACTACTTTCATCCTGAACATATGCTTCATAAAATGCCCAAAGGATCAATGCTGCAAGAGATGAGCATCTGTGAAGCAGTCAAAATAATTTCAAGCAAGGAAATATTATACATAGATTAGCACTAAATTAGAGATAAATTAGAGGGACATCAATACCATCACATACAAAAATGGAGCATTGCAAGGTGAACATTTCAGATATACCTGAAAGAAACACACACGCCATAAGTGTTTGCCTGTCTACCTCATTGTAAGTGATAAATGGTAGTAGGTCATTGTTTGCAACTTTTCTTTTTTAACCAAAAGTCAAGTCAAGAAGAATAAATACGGTCATTGAAAAAATGTTCAATATGCTACACAGCATATTTAGTGCAACACTGATCTGTAGGTACCAAAATTGATGGTGATCAATATTGCAAAAACCTGTGGATGTGTCATCTAATAATGTACTGAACCTACCTGAGTTATGGTACCTGACTTTCCTGGTGATTTGGTTGTGCACCTGTCATTTACTTAAAAATATCTCCTTCCAAGGTACAGATGTTATGTGAGACACAGAGTAACTTGGTACAGGCCACACCAAGCCCACTCAGGTGCAGCATATTCACTTTCACAACACGTTACTATATAACACATAGCATGTTACTTATTAGGGGGAAAATAATAAATCAAAATAGGATATACTTTAACTAAAAGTCCTATATTAGGACAGAAAGCTCATGATGCTCACACACATGCTTATTAAGATACCATTCATGACATTAATTGACTACACCTCCTCTTTAGTATGGTATAATTTAATCAGATTAACCCTCTTGACAAGCAGTTCTAGAAACAGTACTAATCTAACATATTAAGTACCTAAGTAATTGCACAATAAAAAAAAACAAAACCTTGTTTTTCAATGGAGTGATATAGGACTTTTAGTTAAAGTATACACTATTTTGATTTATTATTTTCCCCCTATATGTAAAATGTATTATATAGTAACATGTTGTGAAAGTGAATATGCTGCACCTGAGTGGACTTGGTGATAGTAGTGATAGTTCTTAAATGAGAAAACCATGAGCAACAACACTGAAATCCATTGACAACACAGTCCCCGTTTACCTGTAGAGTACTGAAACATTTTTTTCTTTTTCCTGAGAGTGAGGGTTCCATTGTAATCGTGGACATCTTCAGTCACAATGAAAATGCCGCGCAGTTCTGGAATCATTATACTGTACTACACCAAGTGGCTTTTGCAAAGTAAGGAAGTGTTCTCTAAAGAGCTGCTTATGTTGTATCAAGAAGCCTTCATGTTGATAGTAAAATAAAAAACCGTGTATTCTAAAAACAAAATGCTTTGTAGTATTTCTTTTACTATTGCTACACAATCTGCTCTATAATTACAAGATGGACCTACAACTACAAACATGCAGTAACACAACAGACTAGCATTATCCTAGCTTGCTCAGGTGGCTAAAGCTGAATAACTGAGCTTCATTTGAATGCACCTGTGTTCAGGATAGGGGTCAACTAAAACCTGGAGTATTAGCTCTACTAAGGACTGGATTTAAATAAAGAATACTCACATTTTTGGGGATTGATAGTGTTGTCTTAAACTTTTATTAATTGTGATATGGTTGGAAAAGTGTTATTTACACAGTTCAAATGCAAATCTGAGAACAATAGTAGTAATTACATAATTTTACAATGACTGGGTCATTTTTCCTCATCCTGCAGATACTAGTTTGAAATGGATTTTTATTTCTTAACCATAATAAAGGAAATTCCAAAAGCCTATTCATGTGGGGTCTCCAGTGTGTACAAATCCCTCTGAAATTAATTATCTATTCAAATGGGAGAAGTTCTGCTAGTAAATAAATACATAATTAAAAAATTTGGGCAGCGTGGCCTCCTACCACCACCACCAACTTCCTCAACCAGCTTCAGCCTGAGCTGGTCTGCAATAAAGCAGATTATCATCAGGTTCGGGGTCCCCCTGCTATAGTGAAGACAGCCCTAGCCCTAGCCCTTTTCTTACCGTGAGCTAAAATTGGAAGATGATTTTCTGGGGTTATTCGATTTGCCCCCCCTCCCCCCCCCTTCCTCTTTGGATCAACACAACACAGTTATAATTTAGGAAACAATCAAGATAATAAACTTATGTCAGTTTTTAACCTCATTAACTAAAAAAATATTGGTACTTGTTAACTATATGGGCACCACTTGAAGCATGGACTCCACCCACTTGTCATTTCGGCTGGCTTGAGCCACAGCAGTTGTCAGAGACTCTACTTCACATGGAGAATGAGAAACTCCGCTCTCTACTGCTGCAGCTCTCCAGCATCCCCCCGGCATCCTCCACCTGCGCACTGCACACTTTATCTGCAATGTCCTTAACACCTGGAGGGCAATGGTGGGGCTCTTGGGAGGATCTGTGATGGGCGGAGTCCATGTTTCAAGTGATACCCATAGAAATAACAATTATCAAAACATATTGCAGATAAACTTCAAAAACATGAACATTCACATTGTTCTGAGCCTTTTAGACAGGGGTCTACTTGCCTACAGCAATAAGTGGCAAACTAGCTAATGTTCTTTTCCACACAGGTGTGCTCTGAGTTGATATCTACTGTATGTTTCCAAGATACTGTATAATGCAGTGGCGCACGCAGGGGGGGGTTTCTGAATCTTCAGAAACCCCCCTTCCCTGCACTAACTAAGTGCCCACCATAGCGGCACTGTACTATACAGCACCACCGCGGACGCTTCTTTGACAGCGCCGCGGCTGCTGTATAGTACAGTGCTGCCGAAACGGAGCTGCTGCGCATGCACACTCGTGGTTGTTTTTTGTTTTTTTTTGGTCAGGGGGGGAAACCCTCCCCCCCCTGACAATCCTGCGTGCGCCCCTGTAATGTCCATTTGGAAGGTGGTTTACCAATATAGAAATATATATATTTTTTATGATAAGTTTTCATCTAATTATAAATAATAAACCATTGTTTGTGACAAGCAAAAATGCAAAACTGTGAATACCCCACTTTGATATTAAAGTTAACAATAAGTGAAAAATGTTTAATGCGGATCTATTATCATCATCAGCAGCATAATTATATTTGCTGTTGATAACAGAGGTGTTTCACACATTTGGCAGTCTCTATATTCACTATATATTTTGTCAGATGTGAGCAGCAAGGAGAGGTTCTGATGAGGATAGATAATCCAAATACCAGTGGTACTGTACTAGTGCTTCTTCAACACTTATGGCCAATTGGGGGAAAAGTCCTATTGCTGGCAAAAACAATAGACAAGGCATTTTTCCACTATGCCCTATGTAACAAAGGTTCGCAAGCTGGTGGTAGGATTCACCTGCTTTCACTGGCAATGGCTTCCACATGCCTTTGCATCACAACAGCACTTGTACCACCGTAATACCTGTTCTGCTCATTTGTTATCACAAGATGGTGATAAGAGATGAAATTCATTCAAAAATTGCTTTCTTTTCAGTGAATAAAGCATTGTTTTAATGTCTAAGGTTTTTAAATAAGTTTTTTTTTTTATATTGTATATCTATCTTCAAACTTTTAATATTAGTTGACCTGAAATCTGGGCTCTGGTCCAGTGTGCAAGTACAGGTCAGATAGTCAGCTTGTGCATGCGCATCTGCAGACCCTTACTCCTCTGGGCCAGTAACACAGGGGCAGCTAAGTATTGCTCAGCTGCCCCAGCAATATAGCTGGAGAAAGGGTTCTATTGATGAAAAGGCCCTATTGCAGTGTTGGCTAACCTGTGACACTCCAGGTGTTGTGAAACTACAAGTCCCAGCATGCTTTGCCAATATATAGCAGCTTATTGGTGGAAGGGTAAGCTGGGACTTGTAGTTCCACAACACCTGGAGTGTCACAGGTTAGCCAACACTGCCCTATTGACTAGGATGAACACACTGGAGACAAACACGAAAAAAATTAAGTGTGAACAAGTCCTTACAATGCTCTGATAAATGATTCTTATCCACAGCAAAACTAACAACAGCAGGGACTAATTAACACCTTAACACATAATGCTAATGAACATATGTGTCAGAAATGCAGTTTCTCTAACCGAAAGCAATTGTACATATATTAAATAAAATTAATAAACTCACAGAGACCATAGGAACACACAGGTCAGCTGCTAAAAGATAACTCCACCCAAAACTAAAAATTCTGATCATGGGGTCTATTTATCAAGACCCTACTATTTTGAAGATTTTTAGCAGCGATACAAAGTGTTCGTCCGTACAATTTATTATTATAATATCACCATGGAGGCTGAGTGACCCTCAGTTTCACGGCAATGATAAGAGGCATGCATGCACATTTCACATCTGGTATACTTGCAATATATCCAAATTTTTGCCACTGGGGTCATCATCAGCAGGAACTGTTTATATAGTGTCACTGGGGAATGGAGACTGGATCAAGCTTACAGGAAGGCAACAATAACTCAAATAGCCATCATCATCTTCAGCTATTTATATAGCTCCACTAATTCCGCAGCGCTGTCCAGAGAACTCACTCACCACATCAGTCCCTGCCCCATTGGGGCTTACAGTCTATATTCCCTAACACACACACACACACACACACACACACACACAGCGACAGACTAGGGTCAAATGTGATAGCAGCCAATTAACCTACTAGTATGTTTTTGGAGTGTGGGAGGAAACCGGAGCACCCAGAGGAAACCCACACAAACACGGGGAGAACATACAAACTCCACACAGTTAAGGCCATGGTCAGGAATTAAACTCATGAACCCAGTTCTGTGAAGCTTAATGCTAACCATTAAGCCACCAGGCTGCCATGTGGGCCCCCTATTTTAAACAAGAGAGGACACCAGAGGGGCTGTTGTAGACCAAAGGGTGAATAAAAAGGATGAAAAAGGACACTACTCAGGGTGTCAGATCTACCAAGCAAGGCTAAGAGTGCAGCGGATGGAGAGGGTGTCAAAGCCTGCACACATTCGAGTGAGAGTGAGAAACCCAACTACAACTTCATGGAGAACTCTAGTCAAAAATGAGTTTCCTCTTAAGCAATGTGTAGATTGGGTGGGGATATTGTCAAAGTGGGTTCAGGTATAATTTGTTTGGCTTTACAAGCAACATTAAGGTAATTTTTCCTATATATTCCACATGGCTAAATTAGAAATGCTCCAATATAGATGCAGTACAAAAAAAAAGTTTTCAGTTGGGGAAATTCCTTGGCCCATCTCTTTACCAAAGCAGAATAATAGAGGATGTTTATCAAACTGGCTTCAAGTTTTAAAGTACATTCCACAAGACCGTAAAGCGCATATATACCTGCCGTGCTAACATGAAAGTTAGTTCATTCTCTCCAGGTGTAATCAATCTCACTTCCAAGCTGTGTAATCATCTGTATATAAAGATTGATGATTCCAGGGAACTGTCCAAAAAGGCATTTTGCTGGAGAACTGTGTTGCTGGTATAAAACGCACACAGTGGCATTGCAGGATGGTATGTCTTAAGATTGAGAACACTACTTATACAGCTACGAATATAATTTTAAGTAAAAGAATAAATAATAGGTTTTATAACGTTCCCTGACAATTTATTTCAACAATTAATGAATGTGGTGGATTGTAGATTACACTGGCTTCCTTTTAGTGCTCCTTGTTCTCCCTTAAAGGAAAACCCAACCCAGGGAGAATTACTGCATCTAGGGAAGTAAAAAAGTAGAAGTTCCTTTCATGGGGAGCTCAATGTTACCCCTACTCCACCACTGTATAAGTGACCAGCTGCTGTGGACCATCTACATGGAGATAACATTGTCTTACAAAGAGATTGGATAGAGATAACATTTTGAGTTCCAGTGGAAGAATTAGACTGCCAGCTTTCTACTACCAGGGAGGAGGACATGTCTAGCAAAGGTGTAACGACCATAGAAGAGGGGCTGCAGCATCAATGGGGGCCACAGTTCAGGGAACCTACAACCCCTGTCAAAGGCAAATGTATATATGTGTTTTATTTGACTACTGGGCAGTATATCCATTAAAAAAAACCTCCCTATGGGTCCCACAAATGTCTAGTTACAGCCCTGATAATTACAGGTTGGTTTTGTCTTGGAATTCTTCTTTACCAATGATATATGGGCAGTGTTGTCAGCGCGTGCACTATAAGGAACATATGTATCAATGGCTGAATGCACAGACAGTGCCTAACATTCTCTTCATTGGCTATAGGTATAAATGGGTATAGTTCATGATAGAGTGAGTGGGCTAATGTCCCTTTTAATCTATAGGCACATGCCTTAGTTACATGCTTATAAATCCATGCCTGTCCACGGATTATTACATAAAGGTATTATTCACTCCAGACTCGTCTTTTATCCTATGTCACCATACAATAAATGGACAAGCATGTCCCAAGTTCTTGCATAACTTTAAACATGTGTTATTCACTCACTTGCACAATGTATGGAACAGTGATAGCGATAGCAGCTTGGTGTGTCTACCTGTGGCCCCTAGCTCTACTGCCCCACACGGACTTATTCTCTGCCTATGTTGTGTGCTTCACCTCCTCCTTCTGAACTGAGTGACAAGGTAAGTGGAGGTCTGAGTAGCATTTGGGGGAATTCTGGAGCAATTGGGGGGTCTGAATCACATGTGGAAGGTCTAAGGGGCATTTAGGGATGACTGATGTGATGATCACTTTGGGGCTGTTTTTTATTACTAATATTAAGGGTAAAGTGCAGCTCTTTTGAAGGTTGTGGGACTTAATTTGCTGCCCTTGAAGCGTATCAAGTTGCCTGACACAGGTAAAACAGTACTAAAGCTTCATGCATATTTTTTCTGTGCCTTATTAGATTTTGGCACCCAATTACACATTTCCTATTTACTGGAGAAAGGATGCTTACTTGTGCATTTAAGCACATCTGTCTCTAAAGGCCAATGTACTATGCTATTTTTAAACTTTTGTCTTCTTTGAGCCAGCTTGCAATTTGCAGTTTGCATGAAGTTAACGTGATAAAATACCATAGTTATCTATCTGAAAGCACCAGAAATGTCTTAATTTCCTGTACAGAACAAATGCTAATTCTGCTTTTCATAAACCAGAATGAAGAAAATCAGACTTTCTATTATATTTTCATTTAGAATCAAAACCGAATGAAGCTATAATAACTACACATACATCACTGGGAAATGCAATTTGATTTTTCCAAACCCGTCAGGTCCTGCTCCATTTAATGAACAGTACAACTACAATTTCATGGAGGAAGGAGTGCAAAGGAAAATTGATTCCTTAAACTGTTGACAAGTAAAAGGAAATGTTATGATCTCTGGTGCCACAGATTGAAAAGAACATGATTAAATGATATTTGTTTTTAATTTTCTGACTTCTGTCTGTTTAGAATCCTCAAGTGTATTAGTTTGCCAAAAGAAAATGTCCACTTTGCTGTATAGTGTGCTCTTGTTCCTCAGTCCCTAATGGTGGGATCAGACCATTTATTGGGATCCTTCTTTTTCTATTCTGTGTCAGAGATCCCATAACAGGTTTCATGAAACCTTCCATGGAGCAGGCTGTTAATACTTTTGGCCTTCTATGACAACCTGCTAACATTACGACATTTACATCCCTGAAGCAGGCATAGGTCTATCTAAGAATAGACTGTATTATGACTGTACTTTGGGGTATTCAAACAAAATGAATCGATCCGCATGTTTGAGGCAGAAGTCTGGGTAGATGCCTACTAAGGGGCCAAGTTCTTCCTTATTAATGGTTAGTGGTTTAGGTATGACCTTAACGAAGTGAGCTTGTGAGTGAAACTTGTTGTATATGCTACTGAACTTGGGGATAAGTACATTGCAAAACCACTTGGCCTATATAGCTTGATATTAGAAATAATTCATTTGATGCAAAAGGCTTAGTGAGTGTTCTAATAAAAATGTAAATCCAAAAGTGGTCTGGAGAACATACAAAGTAAAATTGCATGTTTAAGTAAGTGATAAAGCCCAAGGACTTGAGCACATCCTTCATCATCAACATTTATTTATATAGCGCCACTGATTCCGCAGCGCTGTTCAGTGAACTCACTCACATCAGTCCCTGCCCCATTGGAGCTTACAGTCTAAATTCCCTAACACACACACACACACACACACACACACAGACCGAGAGAGAGATAGATTTTGATAGCAGCCAATTAACCTACCAGTATGTTTTTGGAGTGTGGGAGGAAACCCACGCAAACACGGGGAGAACATACAAACTCCACACAGATAAGGCCATGGTCGGGAATTGAACTCATAACCCCAGTGCTGTGAGGCAGAAGTGCTAACCACCGTGCTGCCATCCTAGGGCCAAAGGTGTCCCCAGTGGTTATATAATGATTATTGAGATCTCCAGTCTCAAGGTCTATTTTCCTATTGGTGCACTATGTCTAAAAGAGCAAGATAGACATTGCTCGTTCTCAGGTGACAGATCTGTATATGTATGTAGTCACCAGAGCCTAATTAATCATTCCGCCCAAGGCTAATACACTCATTACGCCGCTCACTTTCCAGGCCAGGCTAATATATGGTAGGCAAAGACAAAAATATCATTCATTTTAAATTTGACTTCCTTCACCCCCCATCAATGTTTATGTTCCCGTGTTTCCTAATATCCGCTCTGTTTGGTTTTTTTAAAAGGGTCACAGTCACTCATTTCGTTGTCATTAATATCACAACTGTATAGCAGAACAGAGGCATGAACAAGCATCACTGAGGGTGAAGATTTGGAGGGGGAGGAGGCTGTAATGTCTGCACCTGTCGCCATCCTTGTCTCTCCTACTCGCTTATCATCAAGCGCTCACCCAAGGAAGACTCAATGTCTTCAGCATTTACCATGGGAATACGTCAAGATTAAAACCTTCCTACATTTTTCTGTCATGTTCTCTTTTTACTTTGGAGAACAACTATTTTCTCTTGTTTTACAATGAATTTCAGTTTTTGTTAGCATTCTTTATATGGTGCCTCAAGGTTTCCGCAGCGCCATACAAAATACATAATATAATACAAAAAAAACTATACCTCTCCCTATCACAACAGGGCACCCCCAAACATTTTGCACCCCCTCAAGTAAACATGGACAAACATACATACATGATTCTATATTGTGATTATTGTGACTGTTTTCCATTTTATGAGTTATCCAGTTGTTTGTTTTGACATGCTAGGATTGTATGTATAAATATTTATTTCAAAATTAGTAGTATAATTTGGGGGGGAGGAATCTTGCTTTCCAGTGTCAAGCTGGGTCCACACTACAACAAAATGCTAACGATACAATATTTTTACCAACTTTACCAATAACAAAAAACAAAAGTCCCGATCAGCATGCCGATTCATGTGTACACACTATAGCCGATAACCTTCAAATCTGTGCTCTTCATCTGCCATAAAGTCGACTGCAACTCAGAGGATTAACAAGTCTGGTGAGGCAAGATCGGTGACAGGTGGTCACACAAATCCCATGTCATGAGCAATGGCAAAGAAGGAGTTAATTGTAGCGACCACCCTGCTTGTAGTTCTACAAGTCACATCGGGTGACTGGCATATGCAGCATGTGTCAGGGGTGGATCTAGAATTTTATTTTACGGGAGGGGGGGTCGATTTAGTCCCCGCCCCCTTTTTGACAGCTGAGGCTGCTCGCGGCTGCACACTATGTGCAGGTCCGTTCGGCAGAGACAGGCAGGGAGAATGTGCCGCTCTAATTGTGCCTGTCTCTGCCGAACGGACCTGCATATAGTGTGCAGCCGCCGGCAGCAAGCCCCTCCTAGAGGGGGCGATCTCCCCAATCGCCCCACCCTGGATCCGCCACTGGCATGTGTGGAGTCAGAATCAGAAGCATGGGCTCAGACTTGGCTGCTGAGGTTACATTGAGGTTACAGGCTGGACAGACACAGGGAAAGGAAGGAATGCAGTGAGTGGAGGAGTAGAGGGTGGCAGGACAAAAACAAGGATAAAATGAAAAGGAGAGGGAAATTTAAATATAAAAGGAGCAGGGCCGTATTAACCCGGTGGCCGGCATTCATCGTCCCCGCCCCGGTCTCCGACTGTCAGGTTATGGAGAATGGCAGGCAGCTAACAGCAAATGTTATGCTGTTAGCTGCCTGCTGTTACTGTAGTGCTTCCGCGGTGCGCAGTAATCTCTTTACTGAGGAGATCTTGTGAGAGTGAGACTATGATAGTCTCACTCTCACGAGTTCTCCTCAGCAAGGAGATTATTGCGCACCACGGAAGCACTACAGGGAGTGTCCGAAGAACTCCTACTGCAGCCTGCAGTGAAGAAAGGTCGGATCTGGACCACAAGGAATAGGACTATTGTATAATGCTGTATTATATATATTGGGGGGGGGGGGGGGGGGCTCACAGTACCCTTTGCTGGGAGGGCCTCACAGTACTCTTAGCCCGCGGGCCTCCATTCCCTTAATCCGGCCCTGAAAAGGAGGGAAAGATAGAGGAAATTCTGCAGTTGCATACACACTGCAGAATTGTACCGACATTGTCCATAGCTGAACAACATATTTTAAGCAAACCGACCAACCAGATCAAACTATGATCTGTGCTTTGGAACAGCATGATCGTTCATCGTTCCAGGGTACACACTACTATGATATCAGGCCAATCAATCGTTTATCGTCTGAGTGGCCCGATAATCTGCTGAAAACAGTGTAGTGTGTACCCAGCTTCAGCCAATGTAAAATAGATAATTATTCAACACACTTTCATGCAGTATGGTTTGTTGATCTTGTGAAAGAACTCATGATGCAAGATAACTGCCTCCTAAAAACAAGGAAAGTAATACTGACACATTTACAGTAAACAGGATGCTCTCTATTTTTTATAGTAAATCTAATCTCTAATTTAGACACATTCTATATAGAGCTATATGGAGCTACCTAATCAAGATAATTAAATACAAATTTATTTTTGTAGAATCAATGCCAGTATTTCAAACTGTATCAAACTAATGATAAATTCTACTGAATGGCATTTAACTTTGAACAAGTGTAGGATTTTCTTGGATTCCTACATACAGCTGCCTCCTACATTTTCCTGTTACTCTTAATACAGCAAAAATCTACCCTGCATTTTCATGACTAATTAGTCATAGTCTTAATAAATAACATTATTACGAGAAATGTAAAACAATGCTCTTATGTACAGATCAATATGCCCTTTGTACATCACACTGCAAGAAGTAAACATACTTTTGTTTCGGAATCTAGAACTTCTTTCAGAACACTGCATCATAAAAATACTTTAGTCTTTTTCCAAATCAGCTGCTTGGGGATCCAAACTGAATTAACTAGACAGTGACAAACTGCGTCCACTGTAAAGTGTGCAACTTGGGGGCTTACATTAAAGTAAACTTAATTATGATACAATGAACATTACGGTAAACACAAACATTTGCAGACGACTGTGAATATTTTCTGTATGGCAACGTCGTTCCTAGGAGGTGCAAGGTCTGGTGCAAATAGTTAACATGGTTTTAAATGAAAGGTTTAGCTGCCTGCAAGGGCTGCCTATTTCATAAACAGGATCCTGGCAGAAATGGCTGTCATCTGACAGCCGAACAGCAATGTCAGCAAAGATCTTTGGGAAGTCAGGCTTCCTCCACTTTTTTCACACCCACCCACATGCCCACCCTTTCATGACCTGTACCTTCTGTGTGGCAGCTGGAAGATAGGATGGTGTTTGGAGGTCTGAAGATGTAAGGCAGGTAACGAGAAAAGCATTTCATCTTCAAATGAAGGGACATGGGCAGACTGTTCAATCCATGAGGATCCTGCTATCAGTCACAGGGCAGGTTACGCTGCAGATACATCCAGTCATGTCTCCAGGGCTCTGCATGGCGGGGAAACCCAAGTATCCTCTGGAAACAGACCCCATCGTTTTGCCATCGGCAGCAGGAAGATCAGCCTCCCATTACTGCAAGCGTACTGCTCCAACTCTGAAGCTCTCAAGCAGGCTGGGGAGGCTCTTCATTGGCTGAAACACTCCACAGCAGGATTTGCTGACTAAGTCAGTCCTGCTTGTAAACACACACTCACGCACACTCACACACACACTGAATAAGCCTGCTTCCTACATTCATCTTTTCCAAAGTCAAGTTAAAAAAAATAATTGACAGGAGTTCCTTCTCCCAAGGTGACTGGCAAGGCACTGTGTTAAACCTTGACATTGTTATTGCAATGCATAAACTAGAAATGTTTTGGACTTTCATTCTCATTCAAATATCTTTACAGTGTTTTATCTGCATTTTTGGAGTTTCTGTGAATGAAATAAGGATGTACTTATATTGTGCATGCTTAATTCATTACATTTTCTGTCAGCGCAATGGTTAAAAGAAGCAGCATTGTTTTCATCTGAACTATGAAAGGGATTGAGGATTTTTGTAGACAAGAAAAAATTGCTGTTATTAAACTGTACTTGTCCTATAAGTTCAACATTTTATTTTTTATTGGTACTCCTCAAACTACTGGGGGAAATTCAATTCAATTGGACGCTTCTGTGGAGAAACATCGCGTCAGAGTTTTCAGGAAACTTTCCGCTCATTTTCCCCCATAGAGATGCGAAGGAAAAGTGAACGTATTGGCGGGCAATGTGCGCATTGAGGCAGTGTTCTGCGACACATCGCCAGCAATTGAATTACTGCTTGTGTATGAGTTTAGCCTTCTATTTGTTTTTGTTTTTTTCAATTTATATAATTCACAATTTTATGTGATGGCCTATGTCTGCTCTCTGCAGAAAGCCTCAACTTAATTACTTTAAACCTGGAGTAAATGTGGAATTCCTGCAAGTAGAGTTGAGTGAAATTATTTTTTGCATTTCATAATTCATGGAATTTTAGGTGGTGACAGATTATTTGGTGTAACAAAGCTCATGCAAGCAATTTAAATGCCATGATTAAAAATTGAAATAATTAATCTGTATGAGCACTACGTAGAGGGTATCACACACAAGTGCTTTAATCACTTGCAGGTTTTAAAATGCTGACAGCTGAATGTTTGACAAGTGTGCAAAGCGCTCAATAAAAATGCTATCCACTTGAAATCTATTATATTTGAGCAGATACTGTTACACAGAACGTTTTAAGCGCTCATTACAAACTTGGAGAATTAAATCTGCTGTACTTTTCCAGCTGTTATAAGAATGACATAAAAATTAGGCATAATCGCTTCTGAAACGGAAAATGCACTAGTGTGAAAATTGCCTTTGTGCTACTACCCTTAACTAAATTTAAATACTAAATCAAGTAAATCACTACTGACATAAGAACTATTATACACTAAGGGGCCGATTCAATTCGGCCACGTTAAGTCTAGGATTAACGTGATGCTAGTACTATTACCTTTAATACGGTAATTTTAAACCAGATTTTTGCTGACGCCCCCGAGAGCCGTGAGCAAAAAGCAGCAATAAAATAACCGTACTAACGGTTACACTGCGCACTTTTACCATAGTAACGGTAATAGTGCGCAGCCGCGTTATTCCTAGAATAATGCGGCCAAATTGAATCGGCCCCTAAGAATGACTTATCTGGCTGTAACTGTTCTCTGTACATCCATTAATTTAGAGTTCTGTCTGGTTCAACTCCACTATACAAAACAAATAACTTATCAGACAGTAAAACATTCTGCTTTAGTGCGTCCATGCATTTTGTGACCGCCAAGTATTTATTGATTGGTTGTGAATGACATCCTGAACACCTACACACAACCCACACTATAGCAATGCTTATGGTCCTCATTCAGAGACTGAACAGCATACCTCTACTCCCTTAGATACCTTTACAAAATAATTTAAATATATTATCATTTGTTTATTAGTTGGCAGTGCAAAATATATAACTGTAAACAAAGGTTTCTACCTTAAAGCATTTCTTGCAGGAACCAAGGTCCGCAACATTAAATGCTGTGTTACTTAATTGTGTTTAAAGGGTTATCATCCTGCAAAATAAAAACCAACAATAGGAAGCTGGGATAGCTGGTAATTGCCTTCCTAAGTAATAAGTGAGCCATGCTCAGTGTCATTCTCATGAGGGGAAGGCGGCATTCTATAAACATAATTGACAGTTAAAGCAGACATTTCGATAATGCAGCCTTACTGCAAAATATATGGATGTTATAAGTCACAGAGGAGTTGTGGGATCATATAAAAGCAAGAGGAAGTAGGCCAAGTGCTTTGTACAGGTCCAGGGGCGCACGCAGGATATATAGAGAGAGCTGCTGCGAATGCGGCCACATATGCGCAGCAGCTAAATTTCGGCGGCACTGTATTGTACAGCAGTCCCAGCGCTGTCAAAGAAGCGTCCGCGGCGGTGCTGTATTGTACTACAATATAGCACTGCCGCGGACGCCTCTTCGACAGCGCCGCGGCTGCTGTATAGTACAGTGCCGCTATGTAGGGGCACTGTTTAGCCACCGTTCTTCGCTGAGGGGAGGGGTCTCTGGAGAACCAGAAACCCCCTCTGCGTGCGCCCCTGAGGTCACCGATATTCAAAGTGATTTTCAAAATGACACAATATCCATAATAATTTACAGTAGGATGTGCATTATTCTTTATGAGTTTTCTTATGAACAATGCGTGATGACATCAGAACTCACCAGTTATAAGATATGATTTAAGAGCTCAATGTGTATACAGATAATTATTTACAGGACTTTATATATATAATAATATCACTACCATATTATATGTGGGAAGATAAACCCCTTCAATAAGGTTTACAGATTAGATGTGTTAGATAAACTTGAGGACCAAATTAGGCTTTGGCTATACTGGGAATAGGAAATATATCTGCCCTTCTATAATCACCGGTTCCCTATGGAACTGGTGACACCGGTGGTTGTAAAAACTATGAAGCATGCACCAAGAAGTTTATATTATATCCATAAAAATGGTGTTAATTTACTAATAAATAATGCTTAGTACCAAGTTCGCTATTCAATGTGAAGCAACAGCATGCATATTTCTTCTCAGATTAAAACAATAAATAAGTGATGATTATATAGCATGCAACAAGAAAGGATTTGAATCATAAATAATGCAGGCATTGTGTTGGCGTTCAGAAAAGGGTTAGGGAGAATATTAAACTGCCCTGTAGGAGCAATCTGCAAGTAAACAGCTCCTATTTAGGGGAAAAGATATCTGTTAATTTCCCTTTATATGGCAGCCCTCTGAGTCATTGATTTCAACAATAAGTATTTTAAGCATTACTCAGTCCAGAGCTGAGAACTTGGTTTGCTCCTGTTAGGGCTTCTCAATGAAGGATGAATTTTTCTGCTCTGCATAAAAGAGTGTGGAAACAGCCTCAATAAAGCAATCAAAAGGGTTAGGGTCCAGGGACAGATTGGGAAAAAGGGTATATGCCACCAGGTTCGGTCCCGTATCAAATGCCTTGGGCTTGTATTTGTGTAGATCAGATCACCCTCTGGACGCATAAGCCCTTCCCAGAATTCCACAGCACACCAAAAGCAAAAATATACAAAAAAGCAGGAATTGCAAAGTGCTTACGCAGGAATTACATTTAGTTGTTATTTTTTATGTGATAAATTTAACATCACAGCTAATAACATTTTGTTTTCTTATAACTAATATTAACTATGTTAGCTTATAACTATAATATTAACTTTTAACTACAACTAATGTGATATCTGTCTGTCAGGTAAGACACGAATGTTACATGCCCCAGTGGTTGTCATGTCTTCAGACATAAGTTCCTTCCTTGCTTGTGGTACCATTAATTACACAAATACATGAAATACTTAATAATATTCTACAGCTAGCATAAATACTGTTCATTCTTATTAGCTGGACACCAGATTATTTGTGCAGTATAAAAACAATAATATGCCTATGTGCCTAAATAATGATGATGAACTTCGCAGGTTATTTCAGGCTGAGCCCTGTTTATGTGAACCCTGATACGTACACCAGTTTCATTGCACAATATGAAACGTTCTATAGGAAGTGACTGCAGACGTGCCTGTACCGAAGAGCTGGCACTTTAAGCCCAGGAACTGAGAGAGACACTGCTTGTTGACGTTGTCGTGCTGTCTGTTTACAGTTAATGTGAGAGAGAAAGGAAGAGACTGCTGGAGGGAATCAGTGGTTAAACATAAATGATGGAATGGATGAACATAAACTGAACATGAAGAAATGGATGAACATAAACTCACCAAAACAGGATAACCACAGCAAGTAACAGGTAAGGGGCAGTGCTAGCTCCATACCCAGGGAAAGGATATATAGGAAGGAGAGCAGAACTTCTGGGTACAGTGGGAGGGAAGTTAGGAAAGGAATATACTTGGGAGAGAGGAGGGGAAGAAATTTAGCAGTGTCTCAGACAATCATACATTACGTAAAGCAAACGCGAGAGAGACTTGAGCTCGACAAATGTGTAACCTGCAAGCCGTATATCCCGCCCAATAACTCGTGACCTGCAAAAAAATAACGCAACTTGAAAAAAAACAAGCCCAATTCCACTGGTTGTAAGCGCCATTGGCAGCGACAGCAGCAAAGAGATAAGGAACACGCTTGTGGGAATGTCACACGTAAGCGATACATAAAGTGTAACCCCCGTAACATAATAATAATAATGAACTCTTTTTTTAACTAAAATATTTTACAAAGAAAACATATGGCACAAATGGTGAAATTATTTCCTTAAGGCAATGTCTTCCAGTTAACCATATTATGACGCATGTACCGCCATAAATCTTATGCTTTTCCTCCTGTTGGAGGCGCCGTTGCACACTTAGCAACATCTCGTGGCACACCGGTTGAGGAGCACTGGTATAAATCTTGTAGCATTTGTTGTGGCCGCCTAGACCCTAGCATGAGCCTGCGATTTCATGGTCATACCCTGCACAGAGACCCACCTCTTGTAGATGTGAAGCCAAAAGGGAGACGAGATTATGGGCTTTGTCTATAGTTGGATGCAATGTACTCTTACAGCATACTTTTATACTTTACCTAGTATTGCCAGCCACACCTATATAAAGAAACGAAGCAGCTTGGAATAGAACGAAAATTGCTTGATTTCAGGGCGTGGGAGGTCTCACAATTATAAATATCACCGTACGGCTGTTAAGAAGTCATTCTCAGCAGGAGCTCTTAGCAGGCCTTTTGGGGGCTCCACTGAGTGCTGGTGACTCCCAGAAAGACTCCCAGAAAGAAGAAAATGCTCCAGGCTAAGTGTCATGCACGGAGTGTATCCTGCACAGAGAGCCATCTGGCTGCTCATGCTGACAGGCAACTGTATAATTGGCCTGCAAGGCGCGCTGTGGTAGAGAAAGCACAAAGAGGGGAACTGATGTGATCAGTTCCCATCTGACTACTACAGGAAAAAGGAGTAGCAACAGGTTAGTGGGGGTGGAGCAAGAATATAATATAACTATTGGGAAGTTGATGTTGAAGGAGTTAGGCATAATCATCGGGAGTTAATTATAAGGGTTGGATATGAAATGTCGACAGTTACATTGTTCATAATGTTGACATAAAATGTGTAGAGTACTGTAATGTCAGCATCCAAACTGCCCCACCCCTCATCTCAAACAACTTAACCAACCCTAGTGCTGACAGCCTAGCCTGGTACTAGAAAAATTGAAGGGACAAAACACATGGGTCTCCCCAAATTTACTAGTAGCAGCACTAGGCTTTGCCAGTGCTATAGCAAGGAAACCCGTAGCATGGTGTCCCCTGCCATAATGCCAGTCCATTCCCAGGCTGGTCATCACGGGACTGGATTCTCCAGGAAGGTCAAGACTGCCAAAATAAAAAATGTGCCCTTCACCTTGCTGATAGCTCTAGGGCTCTTCCCAAACCCCTGGGGAGGGGGGGTGTGTTAGTAGTAATTATACAGGGCATGCTGACACTTGTGGAACCAGAAGTGCCAGCTTGCCCTGGCACCCAGGGCCCACTGTCTACATTTTACATGTCGACATTTTAACTATGTCCACATTATGAACATGTAGACATGACTGTCAACATTTCAACTATATCCCAATTTAAAGGGTGAGGGGGTTAATGATCTTAATGGGACACTTTCAGTGAGGCTGAGGGAGGTAATAATTGAGGGGGTAATGGATATAAAGGAGTTAATTTTGTTGAAGGAGCTGTTATGATGAGGCTAAAGGAATTAATATTTATAAGGAGGGGTTTATTAATTATGATGGGGATAATGTGGGAGTTAATGATTCTAAGAGAGTTAATTTGTAATGTCAGGGGTTAAGTAATGATGGAGAGTTTAATGATGAGAAATAAGTTATTATGATGATGAGAGATTTATTGATTTTGAAGAGGTTAATGAAAGGTTTATTATGAGGGTGGTTAATTATGAGGATTTGGGTTTTACTTATGATGGACCACTGCTTTGTGCTTGCCCCCCAGACTTAAATTTGCCAGCCAGCACTTGCATGCTATGTGTAAAAAGAGGGTTGACAATGGTATTGGTGTAATGTGTGGGGAGAGGAGTGGAGTTGGTATTGGTGTAATTTGTGAAGAGAGGGGTGACGTTGGTATTTGTGTAATGTGTGGTGAAAGAAGTGGGTGGTATTAGTGTATTGTGTGAGGGTGGTATTGGTGTAATGTGTGGGGAGAGAAGTGTGGGTGGTATTCGTGTTATGTGTGAAGAGAGGCGTGACGTTGGTATTGGTGTAATGTGTGGTGAAAGAAGTGGGTGGTATTAGTGTATTGTGTGAGGGTGGTATTGGTGTAATGTGTGGGGAGAGGGGTGACGTTGCTATTGGTGTAATGTGTGGTGAAAGAAGTGGGTGGTATTAGTGTAGTGTGTGAGGGTGGTATTGATGTAATATGTGGGGGGAGAGAGGTGGTGGTAGTATTGGTGTAATATGTGAAGAGAGGGGTGACGTTGGTATTGGTGTAATGTGAGGTGAAAAGGGTGGGTGGTATTAATGTGGTGTGTGGTATTGGTGTAATGTGTGAGGAGAGAGGTGGGGGTGGTATTGATGTAATGTTTGGGGAGAGGGATAGTGGTAGTATTGGTGTAATGTGTGAAGAGAGTAGTAACTTTGGTATTGGTGTAATGTATGAAGGGACGGGTGATGTTGGTATTGGTGTAATGTGCAAAAAGAGGGGTAACGTTGGTATTGGTTAGAGATGTTCACTGACCCCCATGTTCTGGTTTTGGTTTTGGATCTGGATTAACTTCGTGTTTTGGGTTTGGCAAAACCGCCCTTGCGTGTTTTGGTTTTGGTGTTTTTTTTGGATCACGATTTTTTTTCTAAAATCCCTATTTTTTTTTGCTAAAATCACATATTTTTGCTTTTTTTTTATCCCCCTACATTATTATTACCCTCAATAATTTCAAATCATTATCAGTCAATTTTGACCACCTCACAGATCACAATATTATTTACATACTCTTTCAAACAAAGACTGCAGCAGTTCTTGCCAGTGATAAGAAGAAGGCCATTGTCATATCCAAAGACCAAAAAATCCACCTCTTATGTGTGGAATTATTTAAACCCAAATCCTGACAACAGTTGTCTAGCCATTTGTAGCTTTTTGTAAAGCCACAGTCAGTAGAGGTAGGGATCTTAACCATCTAGGATCCTCATCCATATTATGCCATTTGAAGCGAGTTCATGGAAAGCTTTTGCGAAGATCAGATACTTATGCTAAAAAATAACAACAAACAGTGCAGCATCAGCTACCTCCCTTCTCTCAGCTAGATCCCAGCACCTGCAATATACACCCCCAACACATTCATCATCCATATCCTCACAAGGGATTGGAGTTAGTCCTGCATCCAAGTTTCTAAAGCGAGATGACTCCTCCTCTATCCAGGACTCCTCAGGACCACTGCTGCTGCTCCTGCTGCTGGGTGTGGATCTTCAACCCAGAGGCAGACCAAGAAGAAGACTATTAGTAGTTTACAACAATTGACTGTTAAACAATCCTTTGCAAGAGGAAGCAAGTATGAAAGCTGTCACCCAGTCGCAAAGTGGATCACAGATGCCATAAGGACTATGCTAGTATTAGATCTGCGTCCAATATCCACTATTAGTTACTTGAGGTCTTCTGTCCCCGTTACCAAATTCCATCACAACACCATTTTACTAGAAAAACTATTCCTCACCTTTACCAGAAGGTTCGTAAAAATGTAATTTTTGGGCTGCAAAACGCCATTCTACCCACTGTACACTTAACCACAGATATGTGGACAGCCCACTGGGTTGGTGATTCGCCTTCACCAGCAGGGACAGCAGCAGCATGCACCCAAGAACATTGCATTTTTCAGAGGCAGGCTACTCTGTGTATCATCTGCTTCACTAAGAGGCATATTATTTTTATTATTATTATTATCATAGATTTGTAAGGCACCACAGTGCTTCACAGCGTCGTACAGTAGGGAAGACAAGGACATACATTAAACAAAAACAGACAAGGCAGACAAAATAAATGGAGACATGAAAACAAAGGGTATGGAGGACTCTGCTCATTAGAGAGCTTACATTCTAAATGGAAGAGGACAGAGCTGAAACAAGAGCAGCGAGTGTGGCTCAGAGTGGAGATTAGGATAGTTGTGAGGGTGCATTAGTGTGAATAGTGTTATCGATGATAAGGTCACCTCTAAAAAAGAGATGGATTTTCAAAGAGCATCTAAAGATTTGAAGGCTGTGGGAAAGTCTGATTGAGCATGGTAATTAGCATGCTAATTCCATAAGTGGGGAGCAGCACGGGAGAAGTCTTGAAGGCGGAAGTGAGAGGTGGTTATCAGAGGCGAGAAAAGGCGCAGGTCAGAGGTAATACAGCTGACAATCTGATTGAAAAATAAAGGGATGTCATTGCAACAAGGCTTATCCTATTTGTACTCTCCTGAGGATATGTGATTTCTGATAACGCCACCAATATTGTTAGAGGATTACAGCGGGGGGGAATTCCATCACATTCCCTGTTTTGCAAACACAATCAACTTGGTGCTACAGAACTTTTTAAAAAATGACAATGACATGCAGGAAATGCTGTTTGTGTCCCAAAATATTTAGGGTAATTTTCGGGATTCTGCAACAGCATGTAGGAGAATTCAGCAGCTGCAAGAAGAATAGAATTTAGGGGGAATGTACTTTAGTCAAGCGCAGTGGAGAATACTTTCCGTGTTGTATAAGTTGCTGAAACTACTCGAAGCAGTCACCTGTGAAGAAAGTGCAGGCACTGTTAGCTTGAGTCAAGTAATTCCCCTAATTAGACTTTTTGAAAAGCAGCCAGAGAAATTGGAGGAGGAAATGAAACAAAGCAATTCCGCTAATTATGTTGGACTTGTAGATTAAGTACTTTATTCGCTTCACCAGGATCCAAAAGTTAACAACATCCTGAAATCGGATCATACATTTTGGCAACTGAGCTTGGTCCTAGGTTTAAGATATATGTCTTTTCTTTCTTTCCAACTGACCCAGATCTCAAGAGATACAATGAGCTCCTGGTCAGTAAGCTGACAGCTCAACTGGTACATGTCACAATGACGTCTCCTCCTTCAGTTCTCTGGAAATTGCTGCTAGGAAAAAATGTAGCTTTCCCAAGACACCAAGTGGTCATGCAGATGAGTCTGCACAACATTTTAACATTTGGTCTGGTCTAAAAGAATTGCTCAAAAATCGTGACAGCTCTT
Organism: Mixophyes fleayi; assembly: GCF_038048845.1. NCBI lineage: Eukaryota > Metazoa > Chordata > Amphibia > Anura > Limnodynastidae > Mixophyes > Mixophyes fleayi. Next base: position 255,356,478 of record NC_134405.1, on the reverse strand, counting down.
CCGTAAAATGAACTTCAAATTACACGAGGAAGACCATTACCAGCAATTACATCAAAGTACACCGATTTCTGTGATGGTGGATTCCAGCAGGGATGAATTAGTATTGATTGAGGATGATGCACACACTGATGAGGGTGAATATGACGACAGTGTAGATTGCAGGTGCTGAGATCTAGCTGAGAGAAGGGAGCTAGCTGATGCTGGTATGCTTGGTAATATTTTGGGTAGAATGGCATGTTGACAATTTTATGTTTTTCTACAGTAAATTTTAACCTTTATTAGAGAGGTGTTTTTTTCTTTACAAAGGTAAAGCTTTTTATTTACATTTTTGTTTCCCTGGCTTAAAACCACTATGCATTTGAACATAGACTTTAGCACATGAGGTAGAGGGATTAGCATCATCATGACTGAGACTGGAGAGTGAAAGGAACAATGCCACCCCTTCTGTTTTTGTATGTCCTATTATTACAATTTCTGTTTCTGTATGGAACCCTACCACCTCTCCTGTTTCTGATTGAGTTATGGTACAGTAAAATGTAACTGCAGATTTAGACCAAGACTGACAGCCCTATTATTCTATTTCAGCAATGACAATTAGCAATGGAGCTCTCCTCTTTGTGTTTTACATATATAACACAGTACAATGTGACTGCATATTTAGAAGACCAAAACTGCAAGCCTATTATTTGTATTTCAGCAATGACAATTAGCAATGAAACAATGGAGCTCTCCTCTTTGTGTTTTACCTATATAACACAGTACAATGTGACTGCAGATTTAGAAGACCAAGCCTGCCAGCCCTATTATTTGCATTTTAGCAATGACAATTAGCAATGGAGCAATGGAGCTCTCCTCTTTGTATGTTACTTATATAACACAGTACAATGTGACTGCAGATTTAGAAGAACAAGCCTGCCAGAACTATTATTTCTTTCTCAGCAATGACAATAAGCAATGGAGCTCTCCTGAATATCACTGGAGACTTTGAAGAGCACTTCTACCCCTCCTCTTTCTTTTCTACCTATGACGCTGCCCAACTGAACTAGAGACTGCCAAGATCTGTGCTAACCCTTCTGTGTCCCTCTGTGAAATGGCGTTGGATCGACGTGGAGGGCGGTACTTATAAAATCCAAAGCTTGCAAGATCCGATATCCGACAACGTAACAATGACGTTTTGCCTTGCTTTCAATTGGGGGTGGTATTGATGTAATGTGTGGGGAGAGGGGTGATGTTGGTATTGGTGTAATGTGCAAATAGAGGGGTAACGTTGGTATTGGTGTAATGTGTAAAGAGAGAGGTGACGTTGGTATTGGAGTAATGTGTGAAGAGAGGGGTGACGTTGGTATTGGTGTAATGTGTGGTGAAATGGGTGGGTGGTATTAGTGAAGTGTGTGAGGGTGGTATTGGTATAATGTGTAGGGAGAGAGGTCGGGGTGGTATTGATGTAATGTGTGGGGAGAGGGGTGGGTGTGGTATAGGTGTAATTTCTGAGGAGAGGAGTGAAGGATTTATTGGGTAATGAGAGGGGGTGGTATTAATGTAATGTGTGGGGAGATGGGTAGGGGTGTTGCTGGCTTATTGACACAAGTTTATTGTTTTTGCCATTTTTTAAAATCTATCATTTGGAACCCTCTAGAAATCCTGCTATTTCCCCTGGGTCAATGTTCTGCTTCAGACATCATCTGGACTGTAGCCTTACCTGCCAACGAGGAGGACATAAGTTATTATTTTTATCTTACAAAATTCAAGTGTGTGAGGGTGTGGGTATTGGGGGGGTGGTAGGTTGATCGTTTGCCTAGGGTGTCCATAATCTTTGTACTAGTCCTCAGCATCCATTATGTTTTTTTTTTGTCAAGATTGGAATCCTGCATGTATTACAGACTAAATGGATGCCATGTCTGCCAAGCGGTGGGCAATAAAGAGGGTCCATTGGGTGTTTTTAGGTCAAACTTATTTTTAAAACAGCGTGTTGGTGTTTTTTAAAAATGTTTCCCTGGTGCATTAAAGGTCTCGGCAGTCCCTGTGTGCCAGGACATGTGGTTACCCAAGTGTCAGCATGCCCTGGCAGCCATGGGGATGCTGGATGTTATAGTACTACAACCGCCAGCATACCCAAACACTTAATGGTCCCAGCAGCCTGGACATGCTGGGACCTGTAGTGCGCTATAGACTTTTCAGCACAGGGCTGATTATCCTTAGGGGGCGGCTCACATTATTTTGACAATAAAATCCTGTTGTTTTTTTTTTAACCCCAGACAATTTAAATTAAAGTTTTTATAAGCACACACATCAACAGCATTATATATAATATATAGTTTATATAAATTGTGTTTTTCTTAACCTAAATTAAACTAAATTAAATTAATACTTTTTTGTTTTCTCTTTTGGTATTTGTTAATCATACGGAAGCCACTATAGCACTGTTTCTTTCACTTGAACCACTGCTTTCAAATCTTCTGCTGCCTGGCTGACGTGATGATTTATTTAGTGCCGTGAGCCAGCTGCAGGGATGTTTGAGAACAGTGGTTCAAGTAAAAGAAGCAGTGCTACAGTGACAACTGTATAATTAGTACCTTTCTTTTTTTAATAAACCAATAAAATGATTAAAATAGTACTGCATTAAAAATCCTTTATTCAAAGGATAAAACATTTTTTAATGTTTCTGTTCTGGTAACACCATTTGAAGATGGAACTGGGAATGCCGTTACTACACTCAGGGCTAGATTTACTAAGCTGCGGGTTTGAAAAAGTGGAGATGTTGCCTATAGCAACCAATCAGATTCTAGCTTTCATTTATTTAGTACCTTCTACAAAATGACAGCTAGAATCTGATTGGTTGCTATAGGCAACATCCCCACTTTTTCAAACCCACAGCTTATTAAATCTAGCCCTCAGTCTCTGTTTTCTTTAGATTTAAGCCCACAAAGCACAATGTTTATTTTAGACTTTTTCTGCAGCTTTGATTTTGTGTTATTTAATCTATTATATATAATCTATTCAATATAAATAGTGAACTAGGGGGATGGGTAGATTGGTATCCTATTCCGATGTCTGAACTCATCAGGGTCAGCCCTGACATAAAGGGGGCAGTCCAGGCAGTGACTCATCAGGCTATTTGTCACAGAGCACAGGCTGCAGAGCTCTTAGTCTTGTTAGATGAGGTAATCCTTATCTCCGAGAGTTTTCCTCACTGTAGGAAAAGATCCATCCAGATAGACATCTGTGCTGGCTTCGTGTTCCAGGAGGCTAAATTTAAAGAGCAGTTAGTAATCTGCCCCCTACCCCAAAGGTCATATATTTTGCATGCCTGTGCTAGGAGGTGGTTTTATCTGGCCATACTGGAGTGTTGTGGTTGAGCTAAATAGCTTAATCATTAATCTATATTATCATTTTGTATTCTAATACAATTTTGGTGAATTTATAAAACGGGACTCCAACTTTCCAGAAGCCAGCCAAATGGAGATAAAGCTCAAGAAGAAGTGAAAGGAGAAACAAAGATAGTCAAAGCTGCAATAATTGGTAAGAAAGAACAGCACAGATATATAATACCAAAATAACCTTTAAAGGTGCTCAACTGCTAATAATAGATTAACTAATAAGCGACTGTCAGTAAGAGGCCCCAGCTGTTTTTCAGCGTTTCATGAATTAAATATTCCAGGATCACCTTCTTCAGTTTGTTGTCATATATCTGGATGATATTCTCATTTTTTCTAAGGATCTTCCCTCCCATAGGAGACACGTTCAGATGGTTCTTACCTGCCTCAGGAGACAGGGTTATTCTACTGTCATTGCTTCCATTACTGCTTTAAATAAGAAGACTGCTAATCATAAACTCTAGTCATCTGAGGCTATTAACGCTTTTACTCAACTGAAGATGGCATTCTCCTCGGCACCCATACTGTGGCAACCAGACTCTCAACGCCCTTTCTTCTTGGAAATGGATGCATCTTCCTATGGCACAGGTGTGGTGTTATCCCAACTAGGTCCTTTTGGGAAACTACACCCATGCGTTTTTTTCTCCCGTGAATTTCTTCCAGTAGAGAGAAATTATGTGATTGGGGATCAAGAATTATTAGCCATCAAACTTGCTTTTTCTAAATGGCGACACCTTTTGGAGGGAGCATTATTTCCTGCAACCATTTATACGGATCATAAGAAACTTATTTATCTCAGATCTGCTAAGTGTCTAAATTGCCATCAATCCAGATGGCCTCTATTCTTTTCAAGATTTAACAGTAAGCAGACTTTCCAGCCTGGATCAAAGAATAAAAGGCTGATGCTCTTTCCAGATCCTTTTATTCTGATGATCAGAATTCTTCTCTTTTGGTTCCTAACTGCATTCTAGCTTCTACTTCTTTGGGAAGCGCTACCTGTCCTCCCGGTAAGACTTTCATTTTGCCCCATCTTCGACTCTAGCTATTACGCTGGGCTCATGTCTCCCATCTTGCAGGGCATGCCGGAGTCAAAAAGACGGGGGAAATTCTTACTCGTTATTTTTGGTGGCCTTCAATGTTGAAGCAGGTGAAGAACTTTGTAGCAGCCTTTCCGGCTCACGCCCAACATAAGGTACCTCGGGTCAGACCGTTTGGTCCATTGGTTCCTTTACCCATTCCCGATGTTCTTTGGTCTCAGTTGTCCATGGATTTCATCACCGATTTGCCGGCCTCCAGGTCGCATACGGTCATTTGGTTTATCGTGGATCGATTCTCCAGAGATGTCCATTTCATATCTCTCAAGGAACTTCCAATCTCCTTTCTATTAGCAGATCATTTTATTAAAGATAGGTATTTCGTTTACATGGGTGTCCACTTCACATTGTTTCTGACCGTGGTTCACAGTTCATTTCAAGATTTTGGAGAGCATTCTGCAGAAAATTGGGTATTAAACTGGATTTTTCCGCGGCTCATCACCCGCTGTCTACAGGACTCAACGAACGGACCAATCAGGAACTTGAGAAGTTCCTTCGGATGTTTGTATCGGCTCATCAGACGGATTAGGTCGAACTTCTTCCCTGGGCAGAGTGTGTTCCCGGCGTGTCTGACTACTCTTGGCCTGATTCCAGTTTACCAGTTCCTGGCATGTCTGACTACTCTCTACCTTTTCTCCGTGTACCAGTTCCCAGTCTGTCTGACTACTCTGATACCTTCACTGCATCCTTCCGGATCTACTGTTCTGTAGTTAATTTTCTCAAGTATTCAGATACAGTGTTACATTCTGAGGCAATCCTGTGGGCCGCGACTGCAGATATCTGCAGCTAAGCCCATCCCGCCTTGCGGCAGTTCTTGTTGAACACCGGGGAATCCGTTAGACTCCACGCCTCTGGCCTGCCTGTGCTAATCATGATTAATATAGGTATCTGAATCGTAACAGTGCTAACCCTGTCTACTTTTATGTTGGCCCAAACCTACAGTTGATTTGGTCCCATCCACGTGAGGCCACATTCAGAATTTTTCCAGTGTCACTTTAAGTTCTCAATCTGCCCCTTATGGATATGGAGATACAAGTTGTATGGGTAATGAGGATTAAGTTAACTGGAGCTGTATCAGAATGTTTATGACACTAGAGTCAGTAAAATTTAGAGCATCCTTTGGTACTTGGAAATTGTTTATCAGTATTGTGTTTATTGAGACTGCTTCATTGTGTCACTCACCGGACTGTGAGTGCTTCTTCCCGGACATTTAGGAACCGTGGCCGTCCTCCATCCTGAGGGACTGCGCATGCGCAGCCCTTTCTATACCTCCAGTGTATGTTCCTTTAACTTAATTGGCAGATCAGGCAACCTCCCTATATTAAGCACCTGTGGTCTACACCTAGTTGCCTGATCTTGGAGTCTCATTCCCCATGAGTCTCTGAAGGTGTTCCTGTGTTTCCTTGTTTATTCAGCCCTGCTGATTCCTGTGGTTTCCAAACCACTTCTACCTCTGTGGTTTCCAAACCACTTCTGCTACTGTGGTTCCCATACCACTTCTACCATCTACTGAATCATCGTGACTGTGAGCTGATTCCTATCCGCTGCCTCCGTGCACTACAGTCTTCTAATCACTTCAACTCTACCATGTATCATTGGGACTGTTAGCTGATGCCTATCCGCTGCCTCCGTGCATTACAGGCTTCAACCACATCCACTCACCTGTTCATGATTGTGACTGCCAGCTGATTCCTATCCGCTGCCTCCGTGCACTACAGGCTTCAACCTGCAACTCGTCTGTGTTTCATCATCGTGACTGTTTGGCTGAATCCTATCCGCTGCCTCCGTGCACTACAGTCTTCAACCTGCAACTCGTCTGTGTTTCATCATCGTGACTGCTAGCTGATTCCTATCCGCTGCCTCCGTGCACTACAGTCTTCAACCTGCAACCCGTCTGTGTTTCATCGTGACTGTTTAGCTTATTCCTATCCGCTGCCTCTGTGCGCTTCAGTCTTCAGTCCTTGTCTACTCTACCGTGTTTCCTTGAGTCTGCTGCCACTATTGCTACCCGCTACTCTCCGTGATCAACAGTGCCTGTTCAACTCTGCTCTCCCGTGTCCCATCGTTACTGCACCTGCTGGTTGCTATTGGCTACCTCCGTGTTCCCGCAGAGACCCGCTGCTGCTACTCCTCAGCACTACTCATCCATCTACTGCTGATCCGCTCTCCACGCTTTCCTGTGTTCCCTGCTGGTCTACCTACCCGTGCGCTGCACCTACTAGACCACCGCTTCACCCATCCAGGGACTTCGCATCCTGCCGGCCTCCTGCCGTTCAGGTATCTCTGCACTCCTGTCTGACTGCCTCCTGAACCACGGTATGCATACTTCTCATTGACTGTGCTGTGTATTGCATACCTTGCTGGACTGTGTTGGTTCTCCTCTGGAGTGTGCTATCCGCTGAGTCTATTGCCATCATTGACTGTGTTATCTTATACTGGACTACTTCAAGAGACTTCCTATATTGGCAGTATTGTTCAGTCATCTATACATTTATATTGTGCATATCACTGTGGTTCAAAGTCAAGGTGCCCGTGTATATATTGTGTTGCAGTCTCTCCCCGTGCACCTCCTCACATATATATTCAGTGGTACAACTTGCTAGTGGCAGACCACTGACCCCTGTTTACAGTTTCACCTGTTCCAGTATCCTCTCACATAGCAGTGGTACAACTTGCTAACGCAGACCACTGACTCCCCGGATACCTCCACTTGGATTCCATTCCTTCACTCAGACAGCGGTACAACTTGCTATCCGCAGACCGCTGACTCTCATCACCTCCTCGTTTCTGTTGGACATTCCTCCTCACTATAGCAGTGGTACAACTTGCTACCGCAGACCACTGACTACCTTCACGTGTCCTTTGTCCATACAGTTCCTCGTGTATTACTACCTCCATATTGCCAGTGCTGCTAGTCATAGACTTTCCTGAGCATCTCATCATCTGCTGTTTCCTGTTCCGTGATCACCCTGCTACCAGAGTACCATATTACCACCTATACTGCTCTGGTAAGCCTATCACCTGGTGATCCCTGGGTAAAGACTCCTAGTGCCCGTGACAGTAAGATCAGGCCATGACAGACCCAGATACGGAACCTACCGCTAAGGAGATGCTGCAGCATCTGGTCAGCCGTGTGGAGCAACAGGATGCTCGCCAACAGCTGTTACTTCAATGTTACCAATCGTTAACCTCCCAAGGAACATCTGGACAGACTGTTACAGCTAATATTGAAGCTCCTGTGCTTTCCTCCGTTTCCCCAGTGCCATCCCAGGTGTCTACAGCTCCTACGCTTCACCTGCCTACTCCGTCAAAATATGACGGGGACCCCAAAACTTGTAGAGGTTTCCTTAACCAATGTTCAGTCCATTTTGAACTCCAACCTCAAAATTTTTCTACCCATCGTTCCAGAGTGGCCTATCTTATCTCATTGTTTTCTGGACAAGCCCTGGCTTGGGCCTCCCCTCTGTGGGAAAGAAACGATCCAATTCTACAAGATAGTGCCAAATTCATTTCCACGTTCCGAAGTGTGTTCGATGAACCAGGTCGTGTGACCTCCGCTGCTTCCAGCATTCTTCGTTTGCGACAAGGCTCCCATACAGTAGGACAGTATGTCATTCAATTTAGGATCTTAGCCTCTGAACTTCAGTGGAACACTGAAGCATTAGTTGCCGCCTTCTGGCAGGGGCTCTCCGATAAAATTAAAGATGCACTGACTACCCAAGAGCTTCCTTCGTCACTAGAAGATTTGATCTCTCTTTGCCATCGTGTAGACATGAGATTTCGTGAAAGAGAATCTGAGAAAACAACTTCTGCTAAAGCACCTCTTCGTTTAAACCCTCAACTTCGTCCAGTTTCACCTTCTGTGATTCCCATGGAGATAGGACGTTCCAAATTATCTTTAGAAGAGAGGAAACGAAGAGTAAAGAATAGACTCTGTATCTATTGTGCTGATTCCACACATATGCTCAGTTCTTGCCCTAAGAAATCGGGAAATGCCAGGCCCTAACTAGTTCTGGAGAGGTGAAGTTAGGGTCCCTGGAGTCCTCTCCATTGTCTATGAAATCTAAAGTCTGCGCTTTCGATGTTACGATTTCCTTTGCTACCAAATCCTTTGAGTCACAGGCATTGATTGATTCCGGAGCAGCAGGAAATTTCATTTCTAAATCACTAGTGAATCAATGGTCCCTACCAGTGATCACTTTAAAAACACCCATTACTGTGACGGCTATAGATGGATCACGTCTCATTAATGGTCTCATCACCCAGAGTACGTCTCCAGTAACCCTTCAGATTGGTGTACTACACCATGAAGAAATTTCGTTTTTAATTCTTCCTGTTACGACAAGTCCGATTGTCTTAGGCCTTCCATGGCTTCAATGTCACTCTCCCCAGATTGACTGGCGCACCCCTCAAGTTACGTCTTGGGGGCCTGAATGTCACCATCGTTGTCTCTCTCAAGTTATTCCTCTTAAAGTACAGCAATCTTCCATCTCAGCTTCCTCCCCGGGACTCCCTCCTCAGTATGCTTCATTTGCCGATGTGTTTGATAAAGCTCAGTCTGAACGTCTTCCTCCTCATCGTTCTTGGGATTGTCCGATCGACCTTCTACCTGGCAAGACTCCTCCCAGGGGTCGGGTCTATCCTCTCTCGTTACCTGAAACTCAAGCCACATCTGAGTACATACAGGAGAATCTCCAGCGTGGGTTCATTCGACCTTCCACCTCTCCCGCTGGAGCTGGGTTCTTCTTCGTCAAAAAGAAGGATGGATCATTACGCCCTTGTATAGATTTTCGTGGACTCAACGCCATTACTATCAAGAATCGGTATCCCATTCCGCTGATCACTGAGCTATTTGATCGCATCAAGGGAGCTCGGATATTTACTAAGTTGGATCTTCGTGGTGCCTACAATTTAATTAGAATCCGTTCCGGTGACGAATGGAAGACCGCGTTTAACACCAGAGATGGTCATTACGAATATTTAGTAATGCCCTTCGGGCTGTGTAATGCCCCCGCGGTTTTCCAGGGTTTCATCAATGAGATCTTTCGGGACTTATTATATGTATGTGTCGTTGTCTACCTGGACGACATATTGATCTTCTCACAGGACCTGCCTTCTCATCACCAACATGTGGCAGAGGTCCTCTCCAGACTACGGAAAAACTCGTTGTTCTGTAAATTGGAAAAATGTTCATTCGAGTTGCCCCAGATTCCATTCTTGGGGTATATAGTTTCCGGAGTTGGCCTGAAGATGGATCCAGACAAAGTAAATGCTGTACTACATTGGCCTCAGCCAACTACTCTTCGTGCCATCCAGCGTTTTTTAGGTTTTGCCAATTACTATAGACGCTTCATTCAAGACTTCTCATCCATTGCATCTCCCATTGTGGCCTTAACTCGGAAAGGGGCTAATACTAAGCAATGGTCATCTGAGGCTCTCCAAGCCTTTCAAATCCTCAAAGAGTCCTTCTCGTCTGCTCCCATTCTGCGACAACCTGATGTGACACTCCCCTTCTTCCTAGAAGTAGATGCCTCTAATGTGGGCTTAGGAGCTATTCTCTCCCAACGCTCGGAGCAACAAAAATTACATCCTTGTGCCTTCTACTCTCGGGGTCTTCTGCCCGCAGAGAAAAACTATACTATCGGGGACAAGGAGTTGCTGGCCATCAAAGCTGCATTAGAGGAATGGAGATACTTGTTGGAAGGAGCTCGCCATCCGGTGACGATCTTCACGGATCATAAGAACTTGTCATATTTGCAATCTGCTCAATGCTTGAACCCTCGTCAAGCAAGATGGTCTCTTTTCTTTTCCCGTTTTGAATTAATTATAACCTTCAAACCAGCTGCTAAGAACAAGAAAGCTGACGCTCTATCTCGAGCTTTTGTGACGTCCTCTGATGTAGAAGAGGTTCCCAACCATGCTATTCTAGACCCCAAATGTATTTCTCTGGCTGCTTCATCCACCAAAATGCTACCATTTGGGAAGACCCTCGTGCCTCCTACTCTGAGGAGGAAAATCCTTTCGTGGTTCCATGCCTCTCGTTTTTCTGGACACGCCGGTGAACATAAGACCTTTGAGATTCTCTCTCGTAGTTACTGGTGGCCTTCAATGAGGAGAGACGTCAAAGAGTTTATTGCTTCCTGTGATTTATGTTCTCAGTTCAAATCCTCCCGCAGAACTCCAGCAGGGTTGCTGCGACCACTACCCATTCCGTCCAAGCCTTGGACCCATATTAGTATGGATTTCGTTACTGATTTGCCACCAAGTAAGAATCACAATACTATTTGGGTAGTGGTAGACAGATTTTCGAAGATGGCTCATTTCGTCCCTCTGTCCGGTTTACCTTCCTCGTCTACTCTGGCTGAACATTTCATTAAAGAAATCTTCCGCATCCATGGATGTCCGTCTGAGATTGTGTCAGATAGAGGAGTACAATTCGTTTCCAGATTCTGGCGGGCCCTTTGTAAAACCTTGGGCATACGATTAGCACTCTCATCGTCTTACCATCCGCAATCTAACGGACAAACGGAACGAGTCAATCAAGATCTTGAGACTTTTATTAGGATGTTCTCTTCAGCCAACCAAGACAACTGGGTAGAATTGCTCCCTTGGGCTGAATTCGCCCATAACAACATGTACCATGAGTCATCATCCAAAACTCCATTCTTTGTGGTTTACGGTCACCATCCGTCTTTTCCGGAATTTCCTGCCCTCCCACCCACCCAAGTTCCTGCTGTGGAGACTGCTTGTCAGACCTTCAAAAATATCTGGTCTCAGGTCAAAACCTGTTTAAAGAAGACATCTAACAAATATAAGTCTTTCGCAGATAAGAAGAGGCGGGCTATTCCACCACTAAAAATTGGAGATCGGGTTTGGTTATCTACCAAAAATATTCGTTTGAAGGTTCCATCTATGAAATTCGCCCCTCGTTTTATTGGTCCATATAGGATCATTCAAGTTATCAATCCAGTATGTGTTAAACTTCTTCTTCCTAAGAATCTTCGGATTTCCAATGCCTTCCATGTGTCCTTACTCAAACCTCTTATTATCAATCGTTTCTCGACTCCTCCCTCAGCACCGCAGCCAGTTCAAGTTCATCAGGAGGAGGATTTCGAGATTACTGAGGTATTGGATGCAAAAATTTCGCGAGGAGTCCTCCGTTTCCTCGTTCATTGGAAGGGCTTTGGTCCTGAAGAGCGTTCATGGATCAAAGCTGAAGATCTTAATGCTCCTGCCCTTCTGAAGAAGTTTTATTCCAAAAATCCGGACAAGCCCGGTTCCAGGCGTTCTGTGCCCACCTTTAAAAGGGGGGGTACTGTCACTCACCGGACTGTGAGTGCTTCTTCCCGGACATTTAGGAACCGTGGCCGTCCTCCATCCTGAGGGACTGCGCATGCGCAGCCCTTTCTATACCTCCAGTGTATGTTCCTTTAACTTAATTGGCAGATCAGGCAACCTCCCTATATTAAGCACCTGTGGTCTACACCTAGTTGCCTGATCTTGGAGTCTCATTCCCCATGAGTCTCTGAAGGTGTTCCTGTGTTTCCTTGTTTATTCAGCCCTGCTGATTCCTGTGGTTTCCAAACCACTTCTACCTCTGTGGTTTCCAAACCACTTCTGCTACTGTGGTTCCCATACCACTTCTACCATCTACTGAATCATCGTGACTGTGAGCTGATTCCTATCCGCTGCCTCCGTGCACTACAGTCTTCTAATCACTTCAACTCTACCATGTATCATTGGGACTGTTAGCTGATGCCTATCCGCTGCCTCCGTGCATTACAGGCTTCAACCACATCCACTCACCTGTTCATGATTGTGACTGCCAGCTGATTCCTATCCGCTGCCTCCGTGCACTACAGGCTTCAACCTGCAACTCGTCTGTGTTTCATCATCGTGACTGTTTGGCTGAATCCTATCCGCTGCCTCCGTGCACTACAGTCTTCAACCTGCAACTCGTCTGTGTTTCATCATCGTGACTGCTAGCTGATTCCTATCCGCTGCCTCCGTGCACTACAGTCTTCAACCTGCAACCCGTCTGTGTTTCATCGTGACTGTTTAGCTGATTCCTATCCGCTGCCTCTGTGCGCTTCAGTCTTCAGTCCTTGTCTACTCTACCGTGTTTCCTTGAGTCTGCTGCCACTATTGCTACCCGCTACTCTCCGTGATCAACAGTGCCTGTTCAACTCTGCTCTCCCGTGTCCCATCGTTACTGCACCTGCTGGTTGCTATTGGCTACCTCCGTGTTCCCGCAGAGACCCGCTGCTGCTACTCCTCAGCACTACTCATCCATCTACTGCTGATCCGCTCTCCACGCTTTCCTGTGTTCCCTGCTGGTCTACCTACCCGTGCGCTGCACCTACTAGACCACCGCTTCACCCATCCAGGGACTTCGCATCCTGCCGGCCTCCTGCCGTTCAGGTATCTCTGCACTCCTGTCTGACTGCCTCCTGAACCACGGTATGCATACTTCTCATTGACTGTGCTGTGTATTGCATACCTTGCTGGACTGTGTTGGTTCTCCTCTGGAGTGTGCTATCCGCTGAGTCTATTGCCATCATTGACTGTGTTATCTTATACTGGACTACTTCAAGAGACTTCCTATATTGGCAGTATTGTTCAGTCATCTATACATTTATATTGTGCATATCACTGTGGTTCAAAGTCAAGGTGCCCGTGTATATATTGTGTTGCAGTCTCTCCCCGTGCACCTCCTCACATATATATTCAGTGGTACAACTTGCTAGTGGCAGACCACTGACCCCTGTTTACAGTTTCACCTGTTCCAGTATCCTCTCACATAGCAGTGGTACAACTTGCTAACGCAGACCACTGACTCCCCGGATACCTCCACTTGGATTCCATTCCTTCACTCAGACAGCGGTACAACTTGCTATCCGCAGACCGCTGACTCTCATCACCTCCTCGTTTCTGTTGGACATTCCTCCTCACTATAGCAGTGGTACAACTTGCTACCGCAGACCACTGACTACCTTCACGTGTCCTTTGTCCATACAGTTCCTCGTGTATTACTACCTCCATATTGCCAGTGCTGCTAGTCATAGACTTTCCTGAGCATCTCATCATCTGCTGTTTCCTGTTCCGTGATCACCCTGCTACCAGAGTACCATATTACCACCTATACTGCTCTGGTAAGCCTATCACCTGGTGATCCCTGGGTAAAGACTCCTAGTGCCCGTGACACATTGACTGGCACCTGGAAAGTTCAGCTGGGTACCTATGAAGCTGAGCATAGTGCAGACAGGAATATCTTTGGAAATTCAAGACTGTCAGCTGTGGTGAAGAGACTTTTGTTAGTTTTACCCATCACTAACAAAAGGCATTGGTGGTAGACCCAGATCTCACATAAAAATGTTACTTTCAGTCTGCAGCTACTGTATATCATACTTTACTGCTGTGTAGGGTGCGCAGTCAACCACAATTATAATGCTACGCACGAGAACTTTTGAGGATGACTACTGGGCATTGAAAACTAGTGGGTAAATTTATCAAGCTGTAAGTTTCCGGCGGGTTTGAAAAGTGGAGATGTTGCCTATAGCAGATCAGATCAGATTCTAGTTATCGTTTATTTAGTACATTCTACAAAATGATAGCTAGAATCTGATAGGTTTCTATAGGCAACATCTACACTATTCAAATGCACCGAAAACTTGCAGCTTGATAAATTTTCCCCTACGATTAGATACGTCAGATATTTTCAAGACCAGTCCCCAAGCAATGTGAACTGACAAGATTTTCAAGCTCTCCAGATTTTGATCAAGATCTAGAGCAAAATTAAATTCATCACTAGCTCGGTGACTGTTAATGCCACAATATGGCTTGTTTTTTATACTACTATGTTTTAAAATGTAGTACTCTAAATTGTTTCATTGTGAGATTGTAATACATTCCTTAAGTATGCCCATTAGACTAGGACATTTAAACCTAAAGAAACAAACAGTTTAGTTAGAATAAAATCCTTGGTTCAGTCATTTTAATTAGTTGTCCAATATTCAAGCATGGCTTCATTGGATTTGTAGGTTTCCATAACAATCATTTTGACAATTAATGTCACAATAATTATTCTCAAGGGTCCTTGCTCATACCTCTAAGACAGTATCACCATTAACAATGTAACTGTTGAAAATAAATAGGAAGAAACTGCATAAAATCTGTCCGTCAGAAACTAAGTACTGTTGGAGAAATTGTGGGGAAGTTGGTTCGCTTATACACGTTTTTTGGAACTGCCCTAAGCTACAACCTCTTTTGGTTGAAATTTTCCAGCTAATCACCCAGGTCACTAAGGATGATTTATCCCCATCCCCGGCTATGGTGCTTTTACACCTATATCCCCCTCATCTTCAGCGTCATAATCGCTATGCGGCTGGGCACATACTCATATCAGCCAGAGCCGCAATAGCCCAAAGCTGGAAATCCCCCTTGGTTCCATCTCTTACCAAAATCATCAGCAAAGTACAACACAGCTATGAGATGGAAACCATAGGCTTTAACTTTTCCTCAAGAGCTTCCTCGTCCCTGGTTAAATGGTTCACATGGTACGAATTCTTTTCAAAGTATAGACCTGTGTCTGCCACCTAAATCTCCCATGCTGTATACCCCTCTGGAGGGTAGATGTCCCGTTCTCAAAATGTGCCTTTACGGTTGATTGGGGGTCAATACGGCCAGTCTCCTGCCCCCCTGTCTGTCTCCCTCCTCCTCCCCCCCATTGAAGTCTTTGTCTTATGTGTACTTGAATGTTTCCTGTGTTATTGTTTTTTGTTACTTTTTTGATGGTTTATGGGCAGTTCTGACTGATTTATTGGATCTACATTATGCACTGTACTCTGTGGTAACTGCTATGTTTGTTACATATTCTTTTACTAAAAACTTAATAAAAACCTTTTGAGTAAAAAAAAATAAATAAATAGGAAGAGATTTACACAGTTGTTTTTTCATAATAAACAGATCACACCTTTCAAATGGTCATTGATAGCTTCAAAAATGGTGGTCAAATTAGCACCTTCACTATTACTTGTTCGGAGTCCCTGTGCATGTGTCTGTAGACTAACAAATACCTTTGCCTAACCTTATTTTCATGAATGGATAGGTCACAGAGGATGCATGGCAACAATGCTGCTTGTTTGAATCAGACAAGGTAGTATGAGATTTGTTTGCAGCCCTGGGCTACTGGACATATACAGTATACGTATGGGTTTACATGTTGTGCTATACAGTGCGACTGAATCACATTAAACTAGCCTTACCTTGACAAAGGTTCTATTTTAAAATCAAATTTACCTGAGAAATTTGATAATGTCAGTGATTTCTGTACCTGTAGTCTGTGACTTGCTTAATTAATATTCCTTTACAAATAGAGTGGACATCACATTAACTAAATAGCAAAGAGCTAAAGTCATTATTTAGCTCATGCTGGAAGGATGCACAACTTAGTAACCAACTGTAATTCTAATTATAAACATTTTACGACTAGTTTCCTATTTTACTAGCCTTCGTAAAATAAATTTGATGTGATGTAGAACTGGGCTGTGCTGAAATGTAAGAGCAAAATCTAGCAGACGACATCTCTAGTTACAGCTGTCATAATGACAAGTACTCTTTCATTGTGGGACTCTATACCAAACATATTTCAATAGCTCTATTACAAGGTGTCGGAGTGTAGTATGCTTTGATTATTTCTTAAAGAAGACTTCTGAACATACGATGAACAGGATTAGATTACTCTCAAGATTAGAATAGTTTTATAGAAATATACAAAGGGAGGAAAGATTGCAGTAGGTAAAATAGAAGATAATTTCAAATGAAGGTTGTTTTCTACAATTCCTATGTAAATAGAGATTTATATTCTCGCTTTCTGTAATGAATAATACATTATGTTTATTTATTTATTTTAAATTACTTTACTGCAAAAGGTAATTTTTCCTTTAGAAGACAGATATATGTTAAAATTGCATTATTTGTAGAGTGCAGCAATATATTCCCACTTTAAAGATGGCCTCTTGTCATGGCCTCATTAAGTAACTTGTTTGGGCCCAGCTACAGTAATTTTCTTAGAGGAGCACTCCCAGTTATATGCTAAAGTCTAACTGATCTGTTCCTCCCTTTTAGTGGAGTCCCGGGAATTGCATGCCAAAGCCTTTTCCTTAGGCTTCTGCATTTGTGTACCAATAACGACAAATGCAAAATATATATCATATTTTGTGACAGGAGAGCCAGTTAGGTTATAGGGACCATGGCTGCTCCACCTAAAGTCTAGCTCTACATCCTATGGCTGTATGAAGTTCTTGGCCATTTTAAAAACACACATTTACTGAATTGACATTCTCTGTGTGAAGCAATTTTGCTGAACATGTATAATAAATATAGAAAATATAACCCGACTTGTAGATATGGTATGTTTTTCTATATAAATTTCCCATATTCATTCCTGCTGTTAGAGCAACAACAAGAGGAAAGTGTCTATAGGTGCCTCAAAAGAAATATACTCCAGGTTCAGAAATCTGTGCAATAACAGATCTTCCAACATGACCCTTTTACACCAAAATACTCTGCTACCAAACTCCCAATTAATTTATTAATGCAGTTACCTGTACTGAATGAAAAAAAAAAGCGCTGTTTACATTAATACATTTATTCAGGAGCAATAAGACAGCATCCCCACTGTTATATCAATGGATTAGTGGATATCCAACCTTACTGTAGCAAGAGGAAGACAGCCCAAAGCAAGATATATAATTGGCTAAACCTCCTCTCAAGTCTAATTTCAATCACTTATATCTCAATCCGACTGGAGAAAGCCACATGTTTCAACACAATGTTATCCCATCCAGCTCTATAAAATCACATTTTGTGCTGATAAAAATTCCCTTCTATGTCTGTCAGTTTGTAGCCTAAACAGATAATGTTAACAACCTCTGGCATGCTAGCAGTAAGACAAAAATACAGTCTCGTTTCTTTACTCCTAATATCTAAAATACTTGAACATACTTTTTTTTTTTAATTATTTTGTTACCTTATTATATTTCTTTATATGTCTTTGATTGTTGTACTGATCATACTTACTGGCTGTGTGCTTTCAAAATAAAAATAAAAAATATTATTACCTAGTATATTTGTTTGAACCATGAGTGTTTTAAACTTTTCATGCAATGAACACCAATCTAAAGTCTTTTAGCCCTTAGTATCATTTTATTTAATTCTCTTTCATCAATGCAAATTTGCAAGTTTCTAGGATCACAAAATAGCTTTTATGTTTTTCCTAATGTCCCATCACTCATACGACATTAGTGTATAATGTCCAAACCATTGGTATTATACAGCTACACATGATTTGTAAAGTATTACTTTGTAAAGTAATATTTTACATTCAAAAAAGTTTATATTTTTCTGGATAATTTCACATTTTCTATGAAAATAAACACTGTCATGTGTAATCATTTTATTATCACAGTAAAATTCCATGTAAATGTATTCAATCATAGAATACAATGCAAATATAATGTACACTACTATACTGGAAAATCCATAAATAATTTATTTATTCCATTTACAAATGTTGTAATTCTCACCACATAATGGGATTATAATAAAAGATTATAATATATAATTAATATTTGTCCCCAGTTAGACTAAGATATTCCCTGTTACCGTATACCCTGGAAATAGCAGCCAAGACAGATGCCATAAGTTCCTAGTTAGCAAGAGGCACATCTACGGATTATATGTGGCTCTGAAATGATTCACATGTGTCTACCAAGACCAGGAGTAATAGCCCCTCTTTAGACCAGTTCAGTGACTTGGGATGTACTGGGGTTTGAAACTAGATCGCTGTGCTCCAATGCCTGATCCTTGGTATAACTCTCCCCATGGCGTCTTGTTTGTATTGTCTCTCCATAATGTGTCTGTCTTAAGTGGCTTAACAAGCCCGGCTGTAGTGAATTTCAAGCAAGGAGTGTGTATTAGGCCTGCTATATTACTAGATGTGGCTTTTTCCTAAGTCCAGCCATGCTTTGTATCCTTGTAAGCGACCTTGCTTCAACCTTGTCTCAGTATCAGTCAGTCTTATCTTTGTCCTAGGCCTTGTAACTTCCATCTTTGTTTAAGGCTGGGTACACACTACAGAAAATTTCTGCCGATGCGATACCGTTAATAATTTTACCAACGACTGAAAGTCCCTATCAGCATGACGATTCATGTGTACACGCTATACACGTTTTACAAGATTTACCGTCAGATTTGTGCTCTTCATCTGTCATAACAATTGGCCGAAAAGATTGTGACTTTGTAAACTCTGTTGAGTTCTGTCTACACTGCTGGTCGTGAGTACATACACACTGCAGAAATGGAACAACATCATTCCATTCACAGACATTTTTGTCAGTTTATAAAATCAAATCATACGATTTGATGTGCTTTGGAACAATAAAACATGATCATTGGAGCATACAAACTAATGCAATATCGGACCGAACGGTTGTTTATTATGTGACTGGCACGACAATCAGGTGAAAAACCTATAGTGTGTAACCAGCCTTAGGCTAGGTACACACTGAAGAAGTTTCCGACTGACCTGTTATCTCAAACGATTGTACCTACGACTGAAGGTCCGATCAGTCTGTCGATTCATGCATACACATTGACATGATTTATCTTCAGATCTGTGCTCTTCATCTGGTCCTCTAGTCTTCAGAGAATGACAACACAATATTCATTCATTCGTTCTAGTCACATTGTCATACTGATTAAAACATCCTGTTATAGCTATCCACATGTCCTAACAAATTTAATTAGCTTCTGTTCCTCTGAAACAAAACATTCTGTCTCACAACAAACAAATTAAATATTCCTTCTACAGCACTCTCTACATTTATTCACCTGGACATTCATCGCTAGCATCAGCTGAAAAGAACACGACTCTGTAAACTCTATGGAGAGCATGAGTGCATACACTGATAATGATATGATGATTGCCACTTTGGGATGACTTTAGATCATTGTGTCACTATACACACTCACACGATATCTGACCAAATGGTCAGATGTCGGATGATTGAAGTTTTTTCATGCAATCATCTGGCCAGTGTGTACCTAGCCTTAGTTTTTGTCTTGTACATTCTGTTTTCTCTATTGAATTGTTAAACATGTGTTGACTGGCATCCCTCATAATAAAAAGTTTTTTTTTGTAGTGCACATATTGTCCTTTATATTTTATATTACTGGTGGATTTGACTGGGGCGGTACACCTGTCAAACCGCAATGCAGGTGTCCTAAGACGAGCTCAGGGAGGACAGAAACCTCCCGTGGAGCAGAAGGGCAAAACTCCTCTCTTATAGTTAAAAACAACTTTAATTTTACTTAAAACTAAATTCAAAATAGCGAAATAGTAGTGATTTGTGTTGAGCAAGTAAATGATAATATAATTGCTGAATGCGCTGATAAGCATATTATATCATTTCAGTTCTTACTATTTATTGAGGGGCTCTTTGTTTTAGGAATCATCTGATTATAGGTTTTATTCTAAAAAGGTTGTTATCCTTAATTGTATTACTTTCTACTATTAAATCAAATTATTGAGGCTGGTGAGTAGGATCAGGATGATCAATAGGAACTACCAATTTCTACAGTGTCATGTGATTACCATGACAACCACAGTCTCATAGCACACGATGCAGTGAGCAGAGAGGCTTTGGAACAACCATCTGAGCTCTGTTTGTACTGTAAAATGTGCCCCTTCTTTTCCTTCCTCTGCCATCACAACACATGCTGAGTGTTTGTGTGTGTGTGTGTGTGTGTGTGTGTGTGTGCATGTGTGTGTGTGACTGGCAGCCATATCTGTCTGAATTGTAGGAGGACAGTTAAGAAAAGTGAAATCAGATACATGCTTTAAAGGTACTTATCTTGCTAATTAAAGAAAAATCCTTCTATGTGGGATTCACAGTTCATAATAAGATAATCAGCAAGTTATTGATAATATTTGTTCTGCAACTTATCTTTTTATGTGCTGGAGAATGCACCCACTTTTTAACAAGGGTGTGTAAAGGTGCCTGGAGTTTCATTCTCTGCTCACTGCAATAGGCTAGGTACACACTACAGAAATTTTCAACCAATATGTTATCTGTAACGATTTTACCAACAACTGAGAAAATAAAAAGTCCATGTGTACACACTACACACGTTTTACAAGATTTACCTTCAGATCTGTGTTCTGCATCTGTCATATCCATCGGCTGAAAAGATCATGCTGGTATATTTACTAAACTGTGGGTTTGAAAAAGTGGAGACGAGATTCTAGCTGTCATTTTGTAGATTGTACTAAATAAATGATACCTAGAATCTGATTGGTTGCTATAGGCAACATCTCCACTTTTTCAAACCCGCAATTTAGTAAATATACCCCCATGACTTTATAAACCCTATGGAGATCCTGATCGTGAGTACATACACACTGCAGAACTGGAACAACATTGTTCCATCATGGAACGAGAATTTTAGTTTAACAATCTTGTTCAACGGTATTATGAGCTTTGGAATGATAATCGTTCCCCATTGCAGAGTACACACTTCTGTGATATCGGGCCTATCAGTCGTTTATTGTCTAATTGGCCAAATAATCTGCTGAAAACACTGTAGTGTGTACCCAGCCTTAGCAGGCAACCAGACTACTCCTAGTTGTTTTGTTTTTTTACTTTGTTGAAACTTTGCTTTTACAGTTGAAAGAACAGTTAACCATTAATATAATTTTAACTTTTTTAATGTCAGAGGTATAAGTTTTACTAAATAGGCTGGGGCAAACACTATCTAGCTATATGTTGACTTCATCAGGAATAACTTTTTTATTATTTTTTCCTCCACTGAAGTGAATTTTATATTTCCCGGAGATTGGAGGATCTGACTCGAGTGACTACTATGTATGAGTGGCTATGGTCGTGCATGCATATTGCAATGGCACCCCGATGCAGGACGCAGAGAGGCTTTTTCAGTGGCAATGGAATCATTAGGACTCCATTATAAAGGTAAGCTAACACCATCTTTAAATGGTGTTAGTTTTTTAAGGCTGGCAGTGAAAAGCACATTGTTAGGATCAGGGCCGTCTTTCTGACTGGGCACGATGGGCAGGAGCCCGCGGCCCAGTGGGCAAGGGGGCCCGAGGCAGGACTCCTGTAAAAAAACATAACAAAAAAAACTTACCTTTTGAGGTCACCTGACCGTTCAGGTCAGATGGCGATCCAACTCCCTCCCTGGTCCCCTCTTTCGTGCTGCGCTCGCAGTGAATGTCGGCCGTGATGACGTCATCATGCCCGACATTCACTGCGAGCACAGCATGGAGGAGCGCAGAACAGCGACAGCGGCGAAGAAGAGTAGGGGATCAGACTCGGAGAACAAGGTGATTGAAAGGTAGGTAAAGGGGGATTTGATTCTCTAGCTGAAGGGATGCTGCGTGAGCACATGTAAAAAAAAAGTGATATATATATATATATATATATATATATATATATATATATATAAAATCCCTTTTTTTTACACACAGACATATGTGTATGTATATATATATATATATATATATATATATATATATATATATATATATAGGGGCCCCTGTGCATTGCTTTGCCCGGGGGCCCATAATGTTGTTAAGATGGCCCTGGTTAGGATCTGCCTTTGCCTGTACTGCTGCATCTCATCAGCATGCTGCTTTGTCTCGGCAGCTTCTGTCTCTCTGATTACATTGGACTTGGTGTTATTTATATGTTCCTTGCAGTACCTCTGACTCACCAGAGGTGCTGCTGCTGAACCTTTGTCTCTTCCTTCTATAGCAGGGGTTAACCTGCTGCTCCCAGTAATTGATGCACCTGTTTTCTCCCTATTTCGCATTGTGCCTGTTCTGTCTACCCTTCTTTAGGATGTAAGCTCACATGAGCAGAGCCCTCTTCCCTCCTGTCTCCTCACTTGTTCTTCTGCTCCGTGCTTATTGCATCAGCCTGCTTGGAGTTTCTGAAGTATTGGTATTTTTTGTTTATTGTTCTGTACTGTTTCACCTTGTATAGTCTACTGTTTGTACTGTGTACAGCGCTGCGGAAATCTTGTGGCGCCTAACAAATAAATGATAATAATAATAATAATAATATTTATGCCTACCTCCCTCAGTTCACCTTTGCTGGTCATTGATGTTGCTGTTTCTGATATTGTTGTTCTTATTTGTCACTCCTGTTACTTCTCCTGTTCCCTGGGACTACTGCAAACTGCTAGCTGACATCCTGGTTTCTTTCCACTTAGCCTGTTGACCTGCACCAGCTGCATTTTTTGTTATTATCAGCCTAACCCAGAGATCCATTTTTCAGTGTCTGCAATATTCGGTTTGTACCATTCTCTGCATTCTCTGAATTCTCTGGATCATATCTGCTCAATAAATATTATATGCTTTCACCATACTCTGGGCTCCATAGCTGTAATTTCCAGCTCTCAGCATAGAAGCGTGACTCACATATTTTCATTGCTAGGTAAATTGGGTAACATCACAGTCCCTATAGAAGTCTATGGAGATTGTAATGACCAACATTAAAAAGGTTAAGGTTGGATAATCTCTGATTTCTTTTGCTTTAGCCCATTGAGAAAATTACAAGAAGAGCTGTGATAGTAAACAGCTATCTTCTCCAGATTTTTGGCTTATTGCATCTTCGTAAATAGACCTCATAATATGATATGTAGAAACACAGGGGAAGAAATACACTTTTCCAGGATTCTTCTCTAAGCAGCTTTTATACAATAAATTATATTCAGATTATACCCCAAGCATTGGGGTATAATCTGAATATAATTACAGCTACAGTTGGGTATAGCTTTCTAGTACATGGTAGGACCCTTTGCCCACAGAACAGCCTAAATTTTTTGTGGCATTAAGTTGCTGGAAATTTTTCATAAAAATTCTGGTCCATGTAGACATAGCAGCATCATGCAATTTCTGCAGATTTGTTGGGTGTATATTCATGTTGCAAATCTCCCATTCTACCACATCCAAAAAATGCTCTACTGGATTGAGATATGATGACTGTGGAGGCCATTGGAGGATGATGAATTCATTCTCATGTTCATGTAACCAGCTTGAGATGATGTGTACTTTGTGACATGGCGCGTACTCTTGCATGCCATTTCAAGATGGGTAGATTGTGGCCATAAGAGGATGCACATGGTCAATAACATGTTACAACTCACCTGTCCTCGCTCCAGCGCCGCGATCCTCTCTTCCTTCCGGGTCGCGGCGGTGCTGTCACATGACAGTCAGGGCGGGGAATTCAAATCTGTAAACTACTAAAGTCCTGCTATGACGCCTGGACAGCGTCAGAGCAACTTCCTATGTACCCTGACTAGGTGCTTCTCGTGTGTCTCCAAGTGTACCAGATTCGGCTTGCTGACTACGTATTATCTTCACTCCAAGTGTACCAGACCCCGGCTTGCTGACTACGTATTATCTCCATGCCAAGTGTACCAGACCCGGCTTGCTAACAACGTATTCCTCTCCATTCCAAGTGTACCAGATCTCGGCTATCCTGATCCTACCTTCCAGTTCCAGTGTTATCGTGGGCTACCTCCTATCCTTACCTCTAGAGGCAGACCAGTGGACCGCGACCTGCGATCCTCCGCAGCAAAGCCCATCCCGCCTTGCGGCGGTTCTTGGTGAACACCAGGGGGTTCATTAGACTCCGCACCACCGGCCGGCCAGCGTTAATCTAGAGTAAGG
Source organism: Mixophyes fleayi (assembly GCF_038048845.1). Taxonomy (NCBI): domain Eukaryota; kingdom Metazoa; phylum Chordata; class Amphibia; order Anura; family Limnodynastidae; genus Mixophyes; species Mixophyes fleayi. The sequence goes on along the minus strand of NC_134405.1, from coordinate 255,332,257 downwards.
CAAGTACTCCATATTCATTACTTACATTGCTACATATTGTTACATAACAATAGCAATATTCAGAAAAGCTGTGGCATGTATACAAGGCTCAATTTGTATTAAGGGGCCTAATATGTGCCAAGAAAACATTCCTCACACCATTTCACTACCAACAACAGCCTGCACTGTTTACACAAGGCAATCCTACAAGGTAATCCTACCATATGCATGTCGTAACAGAACTCAAGGTTTGTCAGACCAGGCACAATTTTTCCAATCTTTAAGTATCTAGTTTTGGTGAGTCTGTGCCCACTGTTGGCTCATTTTCCTGTTCTTAGCTGGTAGGATTGAAGTACAGCTGCTATAGCCCATCCACGGTAAAATTTGATGTGCACTGTGTTCAGAGATGCCTGTCTGTATACCACTGTTGTAATGCATGGCAGCACGGTGGCTTAGTGGTTAGCACTTCTGCCTCACAGCACTGGGGTCATGAGTTTGATTCCCGACCATGGCCTTATCTGTGTGGAGTTTGTGTGTGCTCCCTGTATTTCCGTAGGTTTCCTGCGGGTGCTTCGGTTTCCTCTCACACTCCAAAAACATACTTGTAGGTTAATTGTCTGCTATTAAATTGACCTTAGTCTCTATAGGTCTGTGTATATGTTATGTAATTTAGAGTGTATGCTCCAATGGGGCAGGGACTGATGTAAGTGAGCTCTCTGTACTGCGCTGCGGAATTAGTGGAGCTATATAAATGGCTGAAGATGATGATGGTTATTTGAGTTATTGTTGCCTTTCTGTAAGCTTGATCCAGTCTCCATTCCCTTCTGACTTCTCTCATTAACAAGACATTTTCACTCACAAAATTGCCACTCACTGTATTTTTTTCCAGAGATACTCAAACCACCATGTCTGGCAACAATCATTCCATGGTCTGAGCAACAACTGGACCTCCTGACCATGTTTAAATGCTTTTATGCATTGTATTGCTGCCACATGATTGTCTGATTAGATATTTGTATTGAAGATGAAGGGTGCAGGTGTACCTAATAAAGTGTCCACTGAATGTATGTGTGTTTCTGTGTGTGTTTTTGCTTTTTGTATTTTACTCTTGTAAAGGCTCAGCGTATTATGGTGCGCTTTAACCATACTGCCTCATTAAAATGTTTGCAGATCAGTTTATGATTGCATAAATAATTTTAAAAAAAATCAACAAAATCGTCTGGATGTCTTCTTTAGTTTGCTGTCAATCACTTACAAGAGCTAAGAGCTGGCATGATGGGAAATTACTACTGGCATTTCATGAAAAAATATGTGTGTAACTGGATATACAAGTATTATAATATACAGCACATTTTGCTTTGACAAGTGGAACACTATTTCAAGTACACTACTGTACAAATAAGTGAGTAGAATTATACACAACAATGTATACAGCTGATCTAATTTATGTGTATTTAGTTCAATGCATCTGTCTTTCATATGTATACTTTAAACAAACTCCACTCATTTATCTCACTTGAATTTTATTATTTAGCAAAAAAAATGTACATGGGGCAGATTCATTTGTCCACATTTTTACCAATATTACAGTAAAAAGTAATGCCCATTTTTGCTTGCACCTCTATGGGGCACAGGCAAAAATGAGCATTATTTCTGTAACAAAATATCTGCACGAAGTGTCTTGCAACCATACCGGAGGCACCTTGCGCAAATATTTTAAGAATTGAATCTGCCCCATAACAATTTTTGTGATGGTCTAGAAATATTAAAAACACAATGTAAACTTAAAGCTTTTCTGCAGCACTAAGGACCCTTACACTGGCATTTAAAGCTGTGCCTGACTTATTTTTTAATGCAAATGCAAACATTTTAATATATGCAAACATATATAAAAACAAAACCCAATCTATTTTATATGTGCATATCAATTTGTGTTCATACTTGGGTCTTTGTGTTGTTTTATCACAGAATAATTTTTCTGGATGCTGTTTACTACATTTCAGTGTCTTCAAAGCATGTCATTGCATTTAAAAAAGCTAATTGCATATACCCTGGGGTTAACAAGAATGAAAACACATTTCAGTAGGCAATTAATTTCAATGAAGCTGTATGCTATATGTAGAAACTCAGTTTCAATGAATAGTCTGTAAGGGGCTCACTGGGCGGCCTGAAGTCTGGTAGACCCCTTTGTATTGATGCAGCTGAACCGCTATTGGCTGGGTCGGTGAGCCAATAAGGGCTCACCTCCCGGCCGCTTAGACGTTTGGCGCTGCAGCGAGCCAATCAGGGATCGCCACATCACCATGCGGCATTGCAATGCTGGCACGTGATGTTGGTGCGCCACCGACTATTTAAGCCAGCATGCACAACACCATTTTGGACATTGTAGAGAGCGGACATTGGGGGACCAGCTGCGAGGAGAAAGAAGAGAAGAAGAAGAGAACATTGCAATCAAGAAGGAAGCAAGTAGTAATCGGAAAGAGAAGAAGACGTCACATTCAAGCCAAGAAGAGAGAAGATGCAGAGGAGAGCGCAGTGGAATCTGGAGGCAGAGAGCCCTTGTCAGGGCTGAGAGCTACTCTGCCCCATGAAGAGTCGATGGGAGCAACACCAGCGGACACCGAAGGAGAATCAGTGGAGACAGTGGTGGGGGAGCAAGGAGAAGGCCCTGAAGTCTTCAGGAGCAGGTAAGGCCCTTGTGGGCGCCACCTCTCCCAGGCCCAGACTCCCAGTCTTTTTCTTGTTTCCATATTTTCCCTTATAGGGCACATAGCCCTGGCGCAGTTCAGGCATTAGGCCCAAGGACCAATAGGGGGCACAAATCCCAGCGCAGTTAGGAATTAGGAATAGGTAGGGTTATTAGGTATAGGTATCTGGGCCCCAAGGCTCTAGATAAGCTGAACACAAGGCAGGCACAAGCCCCCAAAGTTATTGGGCGCTAGGCCCAATAGTGTGAGTTGGCCACAAGGCCCTAAGCTTAGTGGGCACTAGTCTGATATTTGGGCAGTAGGTCTTCAAAGTTCAAGAGGGACATTACGTCCCTGTTGCTGACTGGGCAGTAGGCCCCTGATGAAGGGCAAAAGGCCCTTGAGGTTAGGATGGTATTAGGCCCTCAGCGATAGGAAGGCACTAGACCTTGTTAGTTGATTAGCGGATGCTAGGTCCCATATAGAGCAGAGGACACTGGGTCCTATTTGTTTAGAAAGACATTCGGTCCTTAGTGATAAAGCTAGGCCTTAGGCTATCGGGAGTGGCATAAAAGGCCCCTCTCTCTGGTCCTGAGACCCCAAAGAGACTGGCTGGAAGATGGGGACTCAGGCAGCGGACAGAGGCCTGCTGTGTAATTAGGTGCCAGGTGAAGGTTGGTGATTCAGGGCAGTAAGAGGAGCCATTTGGTGTGTACATATTCCGTATAACAAGGTAGGTGATAATTTGTGAGGTGGTCACAGGTACATACTATACTCAATCATACGCTATTGATGGTTCCTGTACTGTCTGTCTATCCCATGCTGCATATTCCCCTGTAGGATCGAGGAGTCCGGTCATATAGGAGCTAGGGGCCCAAATGGAGCGTGGTTGTAGTGGCACGTGTGAACGTAGGTGATCCTTGAGAGGGAGGTAAGGCAAATGTGTGTGCACTGTTCCATCGGTCTAGGGGTGTTACAAGGTCATTGAAATGAATGGACCATTTGCATACATGAAGATATGCAGAATTTTAATTATTTTATCTACACCAACAGATATTCAGTTAATCTATATCTATATTGGTGATGGATGAAACAAGGGTGTCCACTAGACTCCCTTCAACACAAGTCAATCAATTTCACATAGCATGGGAAATCACTTGTTATACTCCTTTCATACTGCAACCTCGACCCCGGTTTTTGCGGTTGAGGCTGCAGTATGAATGAGTCCAGGTCTAATTCCTGGTCGGCTGACCCAGGAATTAGACCCGGGTCTTTTGATGTGGTAATTCCCGGGTCCGACCAGGGTCGCCCGCACTATGAATGGTGAGATCCAGGTTTTTCAACCCGGGTCTCACACTCTAGTGTAAAAAAGTAAAAAAAAAAAATGTATTAAAAAAAAGTTGAAATTTAGAAAAAAAAAAGAATAAAAAAAGTCCTCTTAATACCTTAGTATTTCCTCAGTGCTGACTGTCTGGCAGGTTACATGAAGAAATTACGTAATTCCTATTGGCCAGGGAGAAAATTATGCATTTTAAAGTGGGAATAGCGGACCCTACGCCTGGATTACATTATACAGGCATAATGTAACCTGCTGGACAGTCAGCGTGGAGGAAATGCTAAGGTATTAAGAGGACTTTTTTATTCTTTTTTTAAAATTGATCTTTTTTTTTTGTCAGACCCAGGTCTGCACGGGTTCAGTGTGAACTCGGTCGACCCGGGAATTTGCCTATCTGGGAGCCTGTCTCCCGGCAATATCCCGGGTTCATATACCCGGCAGTATGAAAGCAGACTGCCCAGCTGAGTGTAGTCCCGCTCAATTAAATTCACTAATTCATTATGCAACAGGCCACGTAACAGAGCAGTTTGTTTCTTCTATTTTTTTTTAAATTCTTTTAAAAAACAAAGATTCGATTACCAATTAAAAAGAATTCCTATGGACTACAAAAAGAATTATCTTGAATTATTAGATTGACAGAGCGGTTAAGGGGATCCTGGTCAATTCAATACACTCATTACGTAACAAGGCTCCGACCAGAATATATTGTGTCCCCTATTGTGAAGATTTTCCTTTGGATTACACTTTAAGACAATCTTTCTAGGATTACAAATTAAGGAAAATTTCCTGGGATCACAAGAATATTTTCCTTAGATTTCTATTGAAGAATATTTTCCTAGGATTACAAATTTAGAAGAATTAACATTGATTGCAAGAAAAATTCTCTAATACTTTGGCAAACAAGGATTTTGGGAGTTTTTATTTTAATAACAGTTTCTTTAAACAATGGTGTGTTTTATTAATCTTTTTCCCCTCTTTTAACATAATAGAACAGAATTTTATGGATCTCTTACCATTATACTGGGATCACTGAAGCAGCAACTTTGCCAGCCCAGAGGTCCTAAAATTTCCCATTATCCCTGGGACTGGTGGAGGAATTTCAGCACTAACTGTTTTTCAGGGAGGTGCAACATTGTTCTATTTTATTATTATTATTATTAATTTTTATTTATAAGGCGCCACTCAGTGTCCGTAGCGCCGTACAGGGACAAACAAGTACAATACAAGGTGGGACGGCACGGTACAGTAAACAATAAGCACAGTAACTCAGTAAGCTCAAAGCACAGCTAGAGAGAGGGGGTAGGGAAGACCAGCAGGCGCCGGAGCCCAAGAGGAAGGGCGCGGATGACGGGGAGACCCCCAGAGGGGTGGGGGGAAAGGTAGCTGGAGAGCAGAGTTAAAGGTGCAGGAAACAGGAGGAGAGATGGCCCTGCTCAAGGGAGCATACAATCTAAGGGGAGGGGTAGACAGACAGAGAGACACAGGGGTGAGAGGGAGAGAAGGGGGACTATCTATCAAAGTAAGAACCTGAAGGTAGACTTGGCTGCCTACCAAATTTGATTGTTGTTAAAAGGGAAAGGAAAGATCTCCTGATACAACATCGTCAACTGAACTTTCCTGCATACAGATGGATAGTGTGAAAAAGAAGAATATTTTAGAGCCAATGATTACAATCAGAAGGCAACATTAAAATTAAAAACTCTAATTTACAAATTTAATTTTTAGCAATTGGTAAATATAAAGTAAAAACAAAAAAATGCAGAGTTCACCTTTAAACAATTTCACAATTGTAATCAATTAAACATTCTCACTAGGATAAAATATATTGCTAATGATCCCCTGCTCTTGGTCTAATTCTGCTGTACTTTCACACTAAGCTCTTTGTTTGGCTCTGCCCAGAATGGGAGGAACTACATTGGATAATACACATAATGCTTTTCTGTAATGCTGGGCGCAGAAAGACAAACTCCCACATCCAGAATTCAGCAATATTTGAAATGTAAAATCAAGGATACACAGGTCTATCAGACAAATCTCAGATCCTAATTTCTAATTCAATAACTTTTGATGTCCAACTGTGTTATCTTGACAGGGCATATTCAAAATTGCACTTTAATTATAGTTATGAAAAAAGCGGCAAAATAAATGCTTATAAATTGCAATTTCAATTCTGTAATAGTAATAAATCTGTAAATCCCTTTAACTTGTGTATTAAGGGACCACATGATTGCCTGATAGATTTATATCTGTCTGCCTGCAGAAGAGCTGATAAGTTCAAATTGTGTTTTTGAACCGTAGGACAGCAGAAAATAAATAAATATGGTTGCAGATAATTTTTTATTATTATTATTATTATTATTATTATTATTATTATTATTATTATTATTATTATTATACAATAATAAAAGGCTACAAAGGATACAAATTTAAAGGCTACAGCCATCCACAACTATGTTCAGATGGAGTCCCCATTGACAATAAGGCTCCCAGGCTGTTCTTGTATCTCCTTTTACCCCTCTGCCTGTGTGTTGATGCTCCACCCCAGTAAATTTCCCATTCACAACTAGGTAAAGTTTATGAGTATATGGGCATTGACACGTAAGCTACCTACTTAAATCATTCTGAGCTGGAGAGAGAAGTACACCATGGAACAGTAACAGATGCGAATGGAGCATTTATGGTAAGTACAATTTATTTTTTTATATTAACTAACTAAACTCCTCCCAGAAAGAAAGAAATAGTGTCTGGAGTGTTTGTTTTTTTTTTTTTTTAAATTTGGACATTTTTAAACTGTGCTATTGATCTAATACATAGCTTTTCATGATTTTCTTATATAATCCAATATTGATAACTTATAATTGTAACACATGTAACTGTTTACTTTGTACTTTAAAAGACAGATATATTGAATGAAACACACAGGTTCACCTGTAAAGAATGCTTTATATTCTTGTACTTAGGTTATCCAGTTACATGTATTTCTTAAATAAGAAGCTAGTAGGACTGCTGGATTATATGAAGAGAACCATTATTGTAGGAGCCCATTTCCACATCCATAGTAACAATAGCATCTTATCAGCAAGTACTGTACATTTTAAAGGGCATAATATTTTTACAACTGATTCATTAAATATTTCCTAAATACATTTGTAAATGTGCACACCAACTAACTGTAGTACCTTTAATATACATTTTAAGATCACACTATATATTAGCTTTCAGTAAAATCTCTTTTATCTGGATATAGCATCATTTCTATGTTAGCTATACAGAGGCTGAATCTGAAAAGCAGCATAAGTTTATAAACATAACACTTTCATCAAAATGTAGTTAGGGGTTAATTTCTAATTATCATTGATAGCTTGTTTTTTTTCCTTTTGAACTTGTATATGTACCTTCTGTATCTCCGAGGTCCACTGTCCCTTTTACTTGGGAGAAACACCACAATGTCTCCTGGGTAAGGTTCCCAAATCCTACAAAATACATGTGACCATTTAGACACTATGCTGTATACAAATATACTATGCACATATAATGTATATACAGGTAATAAGTCAATCATACAACACTTACCAGGTAGCATTCTTCACATAAAATATGGTAATGCACTTCAGAACAGTTTTCCGGGTGGTGTACAAGTGTCTGTATTCCCTGGTTGTTTGACTGCTTTTTTGTATGCTGTCTGAGCACAATGTTGGCTTCATTTAAGTCTGGTTCAATTGGAGTCAGTCCCCAGAACATCAGTGAAAGCATCACAGAGAAGTATGAAGGCCTGCAGTCACATTAGTAACTGAAAATATGTCATAGAATACTAATCTTGGGAAAAAAAAATCTCCCTTCAGGCTCATCCCTCCTCTATCAGTGCGTATATGGAAGCAAATGATACCCACCAATATCCATGTGATAATACACATTCCATGATGTTGTTAATATGCAGTGTCATATTCTCAAAGCAGATTGTGTGTTTTAAACAATTTAATCTGAATTCCCTTTATATAATAGATCCCAGGGCTGTATTTAAAAATTAAAAGGACACAGAGGAGTGAACAAACTGAGCTCCCTCAAATTCATCAGAATTAGGAAAAATAATATGAATAATGTTAACTTAAACAATCAAAGGCAAACTCTCTTAGTGAATAACTAGAGTAACAAAATTGCGTGACTGGTCCAGTGATAACATATGTCAGTTAGATTTGAGCCAATAATGTCTTCAGTTTAGGTTTGAATTATGCAATTTCCATTTGCCAACGGATTGTGATCAGGTCTACAAAGGGCACCATTACAGTAGCTGGCAGTCACTCAGGCTCTTATGGTTTGGCAGCAAATATAATCTCAACAATCAAATATCTTGTGCGTATGGGACTATTATTTGTACATATTGTACAGTCGATCAGGATGCTATGGACTTGATACAGCTATAGGATGCAGTCAGTAGGGACAAAAAGTCCCTTACTTCCTACACAAAATATCTTGCATGAATAGATGTATTGTCACTCACCGGACCGTGAGTGCCTCTTCCCGGACATTTAGGAACCGTGGTCGTCCTCCATCCTGAGGGTCTGCGCATGCGCAGCCCTTTCCTATACTTCAGTGTATGTCCCTTTAACTCAATTGGCAGATCAGGCAACACTCCCTATATTAAGCACCTGTGGTCAACACCACGTTGCCTGATCTTGGAGTCTCATTCCCCATGAGCCTCTGAAGGTGTTCCTGTGTTCCTCGTGTATTCAGCGCTGCTGATTCCTGTGGTTTCCAAACCACTTCTACCTCTGTGGTTTCCTAACCACTTCTACTGCTGTGGTTCCCATACCACTTCTACCATCTACCGTATCATCGTGACTGTTTGCTGATTCCTATCCGCTGCCTCCGTGCACTACAGTCTCCTATACCACTTCAACGCTATTATATTCCATAGTGACTGTTTGCTGATTCCTATCCGCTGCCTCCGTGCACTACAGTCTCCTATACCACTTCAACGCTATTATATTCCATTGTGACTGTTTGCTGATTCCTATCCGCTGCCTCCGTGCACTACAGTCTCCTATACCACTTCAACGCTATTATATTCCATAGTGACTGTTTGCTGATTCCTATCCGCGGCCTCCGTGCACTACAGCCTTCTCTCCTTATCCACTCAGCTGTTCATCATCAAGTCTGTGAGCTGATTCCTAGCCGCTGCCTCCGTGCACTGCAGTCTCCAGCTTGCAACTCGTCTGTGTTCATCATCGTGACTGTGAGCTGATTCCTATCCGCTGCCTCCGTGCACTACAGCCTCCAGCTGGCAACTCGCCTGTGTTCATCATCGTGACCGTGAGCTGATTCCTATCCGCTGCCTCCGTGCACTACAGCCTCCAGCTGGCAACTCGCCTGTGTTCATCATCGTGACTGTGAGCTGATTCCTATCCGCTGCCTCCGTGCACTACAGCCTCCAGTTGGCAACTCGCCTGTGTTCATCATCGTGACTGCTAGCTGATTCCTATCCGCTGCTCCTGTGCACCTCAGCCTCATCTCATCTCTCCCGTGGGTCCGCAGAGTCCTGCTGCCGCTGCCAGTCCTATCGTCCATCTACTGCTGATCCGCTCTTCACGCCTTCCTGGTTCCCCTGGTCGCTACCCTCCTGTCAGCATTGGATTCGTGTCCCTGTTGGTCTACTTACCTGTGCGCTGCACCTACTAGACTCCTGCTTCTTACATCCAGGGACTTCTCATCCTGTCGGCCTCCTGCCGCCCAGGTATCACTGCACTCCTGTCTGACTGCCTTCTGAACCACGGTATGCATACTTCTCATTGACTGTGCTGGTGTATTGCATATCTTGCTGGACTGTGTTGATTCTCCTCTGGAGTCTGCAATCCGCTGAGTCTTTTGCCATCATTGACTGTGTTACCATTTGCTGGATTACTTCAGAGACTTCCTACATTTGCAGACCTGTTCAGTCATTTATATATATTGTGCATATTACTGTGGATCGTGTTTAATGTGCCCGTGTACATCCTGTGTTGCAGTCTCTCCCCGTACACCTCCTTACATATATTTTCAGTGGTACAACTTGCTGAAGGCAGACCACTGATTCCTGTTCCGGTATCACCTGTTCCATTCCTCTCACATAGCAGTGGTACAACTTGCTACCGCAGACCACTGACTTCCCGGATACCTCCACTTGGATTCCATTCCTTCACTCAGACAGCGGTACCACTTGCTATCCGCAGACCGCTGACTCTCATCACCTCCTCGTTTCTGTTGGACATTCCTCCTCACTATAGCAGTGGTACAACTTGCTAACGCAGACCACTGACTACCTCCACTTGCCCTTGTCCATACAGTTCCTCGTGTATTATTACCTCCATATTACCAGTGCTGCTAGTCATAGACTTTCCTGAGCATCTCATCATCTACTATTGCCTGTTCCGTGATCACCCTGCTACCAGAGTACACTATTACCATCTACATTGCTCTGGTAAGCTTACCACCTGGTGATCCCTGGGTAAAGACTCCTAGTGCCCGTGACATGTATTAGGTGTGAGGCTACTCATTTGTTATTCTCACTTGCTGAAACTTAAATGGTACCCAATGACTTTTAATATTTAGCTACTACGAAGGAGTAAAAAGACAGTAATTACTAGTAATTACTAACAATATTTAAATGTCATGTAAAGTGGCTCACAAAGGGCCTTGTACTCACCAATGGTTTCAAAATTAAACTTTCACTTTAGAAAATGGACCACCTCAAAACAAGTGATGATCCCACAAAATAGCAGGGCTGAATGATAGCCTCTTCAGCTGTTATATAAGGTATGCAGGTGCATTCTCCTGAGTTTGTCTGTGTATGTTTTTTTGTGGACCCGATCTCCCTAGGTAATCCAGCCCCATGCTGACCAGCCTGGGGCTGGTTTGGAGTCATGGCAGGGGGAACTCACAATGCAGATTTCCCTGCTATAGTGCCACCAGAATCAGCTGGCAAAGCCTAGTGCTGGTAATAGTGAAATCGGTGAGACCCCACACTTTTTGTCCCCTCGATTTTGCTAGTACCAGCCTAGGCTGGCAACACTAGGGTTGGTTAAGTATTTTTTTTTTTTACATTTACCTGTGTTCCTTTTTCAATCTGCAATACAATTGGATTGAGTACTCAAACGTACATTTACCAGTGGATTTAAAAGCAATGGTACGCATGCCACTTTCTGCGTCATGGAAGTAACTTTACTAACATATTCATCTAGCATTGTATCCACTCAGTGTTGAATTTGTACATGAGCAGACTCGTTTTCCATGCGTTTTGAAAATAAACGTGCATTACGTTCAGTATCCATGCCTTAATGAATCAGGCCCTATATGAGTGACATTACATGCGATTACCACGGTATGCCTAATAGCAGCACTGGTCCTGGTAACAAATGCTCTTTAATATTCTGTATTATTTCACAATAATTCTGTTATCATTACTAGCATTGCATATTGTGAGGACTGTGCGCACAGGTGGGTTTGTTCAAAAATCACCTAGGCGAATTGTTGCACCAAACCGTGGTTTATTTAACGGATGGCAAACCAGGCAGTGTAATTCCACAGAAGCAGAGCATAGGCACGTGATGGAAGAACAGTTCCTAGTCACCACACAAAATACAGTCACAGACCTCAAACACAGTTTATATAACACAGATTATTCCCACAGTCATGAAGCTAATGGGGAGTATATTAGCACTGGTGATTGGTGGTTATATGATCAGCTTACCCCAGAGTGTCCTCACTCCTGCTGACTGGTGACCATTGGTTCCCTGGGTAGAGAGTGCCTAGGAGTCTGAGCCAGAATATTATCATGCCATGTCCTTGTTGACTAGAGGACAAAAGTGGAAAACATAGAGCTTGTTCCGCCCAGACCCCTTGTCCTATCTTCCACGTGGCAACATTTAAGAATAAACCCCTCTAACACACAATAACCTAAAATATGCAGGAATATAATCACGTATTTTAACACATGCATGTGAACAAAAGTACAATAAACTAACACAGCCCAATGAGAACAATTCAGTAGGCAGAACGAGGCACAAATATAAGAACACAAATGTTGTTATATATTATACGCTCAAGTCCATGTTCACAGCATGAGTTCTCAGATATATATATTGCGCCTACACCTGTATAATCAAAAGATATTTAATCCATTTGCTATGTTTCCTGTTGCTGACAAAGCTCTCTTGCATGTCCTGGGTAATAGTTTTAAAAGGTTAAACTCACTCACCATTTTACAACGGTGCACAGAGGCCAGTAGAAAAGATGGAAGGTAATCAATATCATGTGTCCTTTGTTGGACACATTTCTAGGAGTTTTCACGTTTGTAAGGCATACAGTAGCTAACAGGGGATGCTTTGAAAACTAATTACTAGTTTACATTGCTTTTAAAATGTCAGACTCTTTAGTCTCAATTGTGTTATTATCTTGCAAGATGGGTCGATCTATCAGGGCATTTTGGCAGTTAATAGACTCTATGTCATATTAAACTCTACCAATTACAATCTATAAATGCTGCAACTCAACATGCACTCAATGCTCACAAACATACTGTAGGTGTAGCTATTTCTATAAAAGATGTAAAATACTTTGAAATATTTAGAACTGCTAATTTATCCAATATAGTACATGTTTATGTTGGACCAAATCCCCAAAATGATCATTTAGACTGTGATGATAAGGATATATTTCCTAGGAGAAACATCCATACTGAAATAGTATTGGTGATAAAACAGAGAGATGTGGTATGCTATGTGGTGCTGGCCATTGGATAGATAAACATATGCCTAACACATTATAATGTCTACATTTTTTTCTTTTTTTTATTATTATTATTATTATTATTATTATTATTATTATCGTAGATTTGTAAGGAGCCACAGTGCTCTGCAGCGCCGTACAGTAGGTAAAACCGTACATACATAGAACAGGGACATACAAGGAAGACAAAATGAATGCAGATATGAAAATGAAGGGTATGGAGGCCCCTGATTATTAGAGAGCTTACATTCTAAGTGGAAGAGAGGACAGCTGAAACAAGAGGAGCAAATGCAGTGTCAGACTGGGACATGAAGGGCCCACCAGGGGACTGCAATGCTAGGGGCCCACCAGAGGGGTTGTGGCCAGCCATCATAGAGGCGGGACCAGACACTAGAGGGGGAGTGGTCAGCCCACGAAGGACAGCTAGCACCATAGTGTAGTATATAAATAATGCAGTGTGTGTATAAAGAGTACACAGTCTTGACCTGCCCCTTAGATTGGGCAGAACAGTCACCAAAAATTGGGATTATCCCACTAGACCAGACTTGGCTTACTTGTGGCACTCCAGGTGTTGTGGTCCTAGACACCTTTACTGCTGGGTCCCATGGTAGCTGCATAGGCTACCACGGCTATAGTTACACTAGCGAGGAGCCACAGGCGGTCATAGAGCTTTCTCCTTCCTGTGTCATTGATCTTCATAGCATTCTTACAATGCCTGCTGATATATTATTACTCTTTCTTTGTTAAAATGTATTGTTTTAACTTATTACTGAGATTAAGGGGTATATTTACTAAACTGCTGGTTTGGAAAAGTGGAGATGTTGCCTATAGCAACCAATCAGATTCTAGATTTCATTTATTTAGTGCATTCTGCAAAATGACAGCTAGAATCTGATTGGTTGCTATAGGCAACATCTCCACTTTTTCAAATCTGCAGTTTAGTAAATATACCGGTAAGGGTAATGTGCGACCCTTTTGTAGGTGAGAGGGCCGCCCATCTTGCCCTGAAGTGCATAAGGTAGCCCATCACTGAGTTACAACCTTGCCTGTGTACACCATGTATATGACAATTCCCTGAAGTAAATATTTTTCACAGTTGCAAAGCCAATCACTGCCTGTTCCAGCGACACTGTAGATTTAGCAGTCCTGTAGTAATTTGTTATTTAAAAAAGCAAAAATAAAAAATCTTCTTTGGACTGCTTCCACGTCGTAGTTACTTTATTTTATCATATACTAATTTCTATAAATAGAATATGTAACGGCAGAGTATATTAGCGGTGAAAAGAAAAAGAGGTAGATGTTGGTGTTCCACGTAAGCTCCGCAGCCAGATATGCAGAAGGGAGAAAGAGAAGGGAGCAAGCGTAGGGAGATGAGGTGTATGTGTATGGTTAAATGTATTGTTTTATCTGATAACTGAGATTGAGGGCATGTGCACCCTTTTTGAACTTTGCTTGAAATTGACCAAACTGACCAACATCATCTGTACATGTATGGACTTCTCTTATCAGAGGTTAGGTTGGAAACGGCAACTTCAAGATCGATACACCATGACAAGGTCCAACTTTGTTTACTGTTGAACTAAATGAAGGCAAAAATAATTTAAGCTTTATCATATTTTCTAAAATGAAGAAATAGTTCTTAACTCCGAAACAGCATTTGGATTTCACTTTGTGTCATTACAGCAACACAGCTCACTTCAATAGCCTTTGTGATAAGAATAACAGGATCACTGTCTCTTGGAGTAGTCATAGCACACAACATCAGGCATGCAGAAAACACAGGCAGAGTCCAGAAGTTAAGGTTAACTAGCTCTCAGACGGTTTTCTTAATGATGATTATGGGGCAGACAGGATAAGCAAAAACAAAACATACAACACCAAAAATCCTAAGTAACATTGAGTGGACCTTGTGGTCAGCTCAAAGACATACACAGCAATGCAGACAAATACACATTTTACACATATATGCACGTCACATGGCGAAGATAAAAATGTATATAAAATATAACAAAACATTAAAATGGTAAAAAGTTTTGCAGAACTTTCTTACCTTCTGCAGACACTGCACACAGGGTAAGGCCAGCTAGCAGACAAAGCAGGCTCTGTGTCTTCAACTTTTTCATGCAGTATAAGGTACTTTATCTTCGTCAATTAATACAGGCAGCAGTGAACCTCGTGTAGCCGGCTCAGCGATGAAAAGAAAAAGCGGTAGATGTTGGTGTTCCACGTAAGCTCCGCCCTAACAGCGGAGGGGGCGGAGCTTCAACGCATCGGGCCTTCCGGTGGATAGTCCGGCTGCCCGGCAGGCCAGTCCGAGGCTGAGCAAATGTGGTTCAGAGTGAAGATTGGGACAGTTGTGAGGGTGCATTACTGTGAACTGTGAATAGTGTTATCGGGCATAAGGTCACCTCTAAAAAAGAGATGGGTTTTCAAAGAGTGTCTAAAGATTTGAAGGCTGTGGGAAAGTCTGATTGAGTGTGGTAGGGAATTCCATAAGTGGGGAGCAACACTGGAGAAGCCTTGTAGGCTGGTGTTAGGAACTCCCCAGCTGGTACAACAAAACTCGGAGTCTACTCCGAGAGCCTGGTGTTCACTAGAGCCCCTAGTGGTGGGGACAGACTTGGCCGCAGGCTGACAGAGGGTCGAGAATTGTATACCGGCTAAGGAGAACCCAGGGATGGAGTGATTGGCGGATAGCAGCGTGGGGTTCAGGCAGGGTTGATGCCGGCAGCAGACAGCGTAATGTACAGAGAGAACGAAGGTCAGAGGTCACAGGCACAGGTTCGGAATCCAGGGACGGGCGAAAGTTCAGGGGCACTGGCAGAGAAGCAGAATCCGGGTTCAGGCAAATGGTCAGGGTCAGAAGCATAGGTTCAAGGTCCAGGAACAAGCGAGGGTCATACACGGGAAGTCTATCAAAGGTTAACACCAAGCACAGAGATAACGAAGCAGGCAGCAGAACTGTAAACCGGCAGTGAGGCTCAGTAACTAACCCTGCGCGCGCACGCTCGCCTATTGGCCAGCTGGCCGGGCGCCGCGACAGGGAGCCTGGAGCGTCCCGGTTGTTGCCCAGGCAACCGGGATGCGGAAACCGGAAGTGACGTCCTGGTCATCATAGCGACGGCCGGGACGCCAGCAGGGGACCTCAGAGAGTCGAGGCGGCCGCGGGCACTGCCAAGACTACTAACAGCTGGGGGTAAATGTATGAACCGCCGGATTCTTCAACTCCGGCGAGTTCAGCATCTTCAGCGCTTAAATTTAAAGCGGCGCTGCCTTGTAAAGGGAGACTTCCCTTTACAAGGTAGCGCCGCTTTAAATTTAAGTTCTGAAGACGCTGAACTCGCCGGAGTTGAAGAATCCGGAGGTTCATACATTTACCCCCTGGAGTATAATTTCTTTATAATTTAAGGGAATCTAACCCTATATATTTAATATATTTTTATATATTTTTGGTTATAAACTAACTAAGCAATAATGTGCTCTCAGTATGACAATAGAACTCAAAGATGCACTGGAATATTATCACGTAATCAATAACAAATGTAAATTGTATAGGGGAGTGCTATTGAGAAAATAACTCATATTGAAGCATAAGTGAAAAGGGAAGGAAAAGTTACTCTTAAAACTTTGTACTAAAAATCAAAAGAATATGAAATCACAAAGTGTACTGTAGCAAACACACATAACAGAAATGAGTATACAATGATACACAGTTCCCCCTAAAGAAGGGGGAACTCATCCCAACCCCCCACCTCTCCCCAATGTTTGGCATAGAGTTTGGTAGTTGGGAAATTTGAGTTCATAGTTGGGAAAATCCAATTGCTTGACTTACTCCAAAACAAGCTCAAAACAAAAAGGCATTGATGAAAGATTGCTATCCACCTAACATTTATATGGAAATATGGAAAATTCTAAATGTAAAATATAACCATAAACGGTATTGGAAAGTTGATATTAAGAAATAAAAATGTTTATTTCCAAATGGGCTCTTCTACAGGCTAAAATCAACCTTAACTCAAGCTCTCAATCTACAACCAGATACACTGACACCTACACTATATATATCCTAGGAAAAGGAGAATTCATGTTTATATTCACATCCTGCACTATAGCGGAAGTGGAACTGTGCTTGTCTGTATATTATATTTGTTCTGACTAATGCATGATTAAGTACACTGGTTGTTGTATGTGGAATGTTCGGTAGAGGGGGCTGTGAGAGACTCAGATTGTTCTCGAAAATCCTTCTAGCTCAGTTCAGAATAAACTAGAAGCAAGAAGGGTAACATACATTTATGTGTTATTATAAAACTTAATACAGGTCAATTAAACACATACATAAGCTATAAAAACACTACAATAAATTGCTAAACAACAGTTATGGTACACAATAAGCAAGCTTTTGCTTTTAATAGTGTGTTTATTTAAGCAAGCAAAAAGAGTAGCTTTACTGTTTGTATAAACTTGGTGAAAAATATAATTGCTAAGAAGAAATATGTGATAATGTGGGTATAACACTGTCCTGGAAATAACAGTGTATAACATTCATGATCATCATCATCATCAACATTTATTTATATAGCGCCAGCAAATTCTGTAGCGCTTTACAATTGGGAACAAACATTAATAAAACAATACTGGGTAATACATACAGACAGAGAGGTAAGAGAACCCTGCTCGCAAGCTTACAACATTGAACTACAACTTTGTAAACTGGGTTGAGTATTATTCTACTCTCGCCAGAGTAAAATAAACTGTGACTAAACAAAAACCACTTCTGCATGTGCTCTCTTTAAACTTATTACAGTTACCGGACCCTTCAGATGCCTATATGAAACATCTACGTTTTGTCATATGTTAGTTGAATTGCATAGTGGATTGAAATTGAACCGATGCCATCAATGTAAAAAAATGCAAGCATGTTGTTGCCAGAGATGGTGCGTTACTGTTGACTTTTCCACAGCCTTGAGCTCCCTTACCCTGGGGTTATTCTATACTATGCACACCCTAATGTACTATACTGTCAACACCTATGTCAATTACATTCGCTAAATACTGACTAAGAATAGGCTATTATAAATATTAGGATTTTAACTGATATGTTCAGACATTGAGAAGATGAATCTCAAAAAGCACAAAGTTCAATGTTGTGACTGCAAGACCATATTAACAATAATTATAAATCTCAACAGGAAAGATCTATTCACTTACAGTAAAATACAATTTCTACAAATTAAAAGGAGAAGCAGAAAAACTCCCACCATTTCCTTATCTCTAGTGTGGAGACAAGAAGAAAAATATGGATCAAATCCTCAATAGTTACATTGAACCCCAGGAAATAAGCCATTTTCTAATACAATGCTCTCATTTTTAAAAACAATTCTTCCACCTGTCTGCTACCTTTCCATGTCACCTTACTTGAAGAGACATGGAAAGGCTGAATAAGTTTATGGCCCTGGGGGTCCCTTTTTGTCCCAAAATCTTTCATCTGCAACTTTTTAGAAATTAAATATCTTTTCTTCAGGCCATCATAATTTACTTTTTATTCACCAAAAAGAGCATACATTTACACACACATGCATACTAAACATAAATATAACATATTAATTACAATCAATTAATCAATTGCAACATACTTAATGTCTATATCTATGAAGCTGATCCCTAAGCTTGACATATGTCATGGACCTATTTACACCGAACATAAATGTATGCAGAGAAGTATGAATTGTGAACACTATTTCTTTGATGTTTTATCTTTCCTGTACGAATATATAAGAACTACAGTATTGTAAAGCTAGTATCCTTTAACTGACTTCATAGGAACATTACATTCCTGTGGAGTTGTGCCATGAATGTTATCTCCCAGGCTGATTTAGTCTTGTACCTGGTGACAGCTGAAATGTGTTGCATTTTAGTTTTCAGAAGCACGAGATATAGCGACGGTGCTGTACTGACCTGTATTCAAGAACTACATAACAAGGGTCAAAAGGGGAAAACCTTATTAATAAAGGAAATCCAGAGGTTACATTTCAAAGAAAGACCAGTAACATTGGCCTTGTTTACATTGAAAAAGGCAATTAGAAGTGACCTATTTAGTACATATAAATATGACCATGGTCCATACAAAGATCTTTCTAATGAGCTCTTCATGCCAAGGACTGTGATGATCATCATCATCATCACCATTTATTTATATAGTGCCACTAATTTCGCAGCGCTGTACAGAGAACTCACTCACATCAGGCCATGCCCCATTGGGGCTTACAGTCTATATTCCCTAATATACACACATACACACACACACACACACACACAAACACACACACACACACACACACACACACACACACACACAGAGACAGACACAGACTAGGGTCAATTTGTTAGCAACCTACCAGTATGTTTATGGAGGGTGGGAGGAAACCGGAGCACCTGGAGGAAACCCACACAAACACGGGGAGAACATACAAACTCCTCACAGTGAGGAAATCCACCTCAACTTAAAACAAAGATGTTTTCTGGAAGAAAAGGGTTCTTCACTGTAAAAGTATTCAGACTATGGAACTCTTAGGGTGGTGTTGGTCAATTCATTATATGGATTTAAAAAGTGGTTGATGCCTTTCTAAGAAATGGTATCTCCTGCTATAAATATTACAATGCTTTATTGGAGTGCTTGATTAAGGGAGTTAATCCAATTGACATTTAAGGGTTTAGAAAGGGTTTTTTTCTTGACGTGGTGAGGATATATTGTTGACTTGCTGTGGTTTTGTTTTGCCTCTTTCTGGATCAACAAAACAACTAATATAAAAATAGGTTAAACATAATAGATGATTGCCTTTTTGTAACCTTGCTAATTATATATCTATATTACAGTTAATGTTGTTTTAGTATCAGGTCTTTCACTGCTTATTGTCTTCATAGTAGTATCCAAACCTGGCAATATGGTGTTTTGTTGGCCAATTAGTTCAATTTAATAAACTTGATTGACTATGTAAGATTCCACAAACATCAAGAATGATAAGAATATTAAATTGATTTCAATTGTACGTGGTGTGAAAGCCATGACCGAAAGCAGTTTGTGAGTGTGATAAGTGATCCGCACTGATTGAGCCCACATGATCATTCACCCTAAACTCTAAAAAGCCAGATCTATACAATTTGGCAATCTACTTAAGAGGCAAAATTGTACACATAGCCATTCAATGATCAGACCAAATGACTAGAACTTAATATGTGTGGCAAGCATAAGAGACCTACCAAGAATGTAAAGCAAATCTGGTATCACAACGATTTTAACACAATTTCAGTGGTTTAATAAATCCTTATTAGTCCATTTCGACTGCTGGGCAAGTCGTACACAGCTATTCTAAAAATGCAAAATATTCTAACAGATGTTTGTGCATGCAAACTGGTGGTCACTCTCTTCTAAATGTCCCCACTGCCAATCACCACATGGGGTAAATGTTTTAAGCTACGTTTTCTGCAAGTTACCGATATTCGGCGACTTTGCGGGTCAAATTTAAAACGACAACGTCTTTAAGAGCAAGTTTTGCCATTAATGTCATTGTCATTTTAAATTTAGCTCTCAAAGTCGCCGAATATTGGCAACTTGCAGAAAGCACAGTATAATACATTTTCACCCAGGGGTAAAGTCTTGGGCCCAGAAATAATTTTGTTCAGTCTATAAAAGTGCACATATTTGGTATCCCTTTACATGGTAGCATTAAAAAATTAATGTTGGTGAAAAATGAATGGGTTGTACTATTTGCGTAATAGTAACACGCTAGAATATTGAAAAAATGAAGAAAAAATGTCTGCCTTTGTTTTCACCGAAAGTAAAAAAAATAATAAAGATCTTTGTTTCTTTATACTACCAAAAGAAAACATTGGTATTGAGTAAGGCAACATTGCAACAGTGTTACCTCCTCATCTGGCCTCTTACTTGCTAATCTAATATTTGTGCTGTATTCTGATTAATAGCTTGGTGTCAGAAAGTTCAAATTCCTTTTCTTTTTGTTCATTAATTTGCTTATAGATATCTTTTGCACCAAGTATGGTCTCTATATGTCAAAAAATTAAATTCTGTAGATAAGGTTCTGCAGATTTGAAAAATTACCCTCTCCAATACAATACATTTCTCAAATAATGTCATATTTAACCTACCAGTGACTTACACAAAAATACCGCACACCCTCCAATATGACCTTCTACCTGGTACAGAATCCTTTTTAGATGCACTGTCCACGTCTATTCATTGCATGCTGCTAGGGAAGGGTACACATGAGGTCATCAGAAAACTTCATTAGAGTACAATCTGCTCATGTATTCTACACAATAATGTGACAGGCAGCACATTCCACTGAAGAAATCTTTCATCAGAATACTGCACCAGATGTCAAAAGCATTAACTGTATTTTTAAAGCAGTAAAAACTTAAAAAAGGTCTTAATTTGAAGGATGGATTAATCCCATGTGCTGGAAGCTTGTATAGGCACAAAGATGCAGGCATCTCTTTCACATTACTATTTTTAGAAAGCCTCTCACATGTGCATTAATAGGTATACAACACTTCTCATCACCATAAATTGTAACAGACAGGGTAACTTCAAGGTATTTATGTGAAATTGTGACACCCACATTGCACGCAATTGCTCATTAGTGTGATCATTGCTATATTTAGCAACATACTACGAAAAAGCCAAAAAATACACTACAATGATGTGGAAAAATATATCAGCACTGGTTGCAACATAATTTTGTTATCCCTACTAAATGTCTCATATTGTATGACACAGGATTTTGGTCTGTATCACATGGTCGGCCACCTGATAAGGGAAGCTCATCACACGATGAGTTCCTCGCACTGGTAAAAATTCAGTGTCACTGACCTAATGAAATGCCAATCTCAATTCTCCAGGAAATCGAGTTGTTGTAAATAATCACAGGAGAGAGCAGTGACAGCTTGACTTGCTATGTGTTCACATTTAGGCCCTTGTTCAGCATACCACCCACAGAAACTTTCCATAAATTCATACAATGCAATGTGCTATGTCATTATGCTAATAGCTTGCAGAGCTTTTCTTTTACTGCAACAGGGTACACTTTGCATGCCATACTAACTTACAGACAGGGCCTGATTAAGGGTTCAGGCCACCCTAGGATAATATGCTCATAGTGCCCCCTTGACTTCCATGCCAGGCTAACATATGGTAGGTGAAAATAAACTTGTCCTTAATTTAAAATCTGACCCTCCCCCAACCACTGTGAAGAGCCTAAAGACAGCTTCCAGAGTCATATAATCACCTAAAGGTCTTTTTGGTGTTCCCTGGTTGATTCATCATCATCATCATCATCATCATCATCCTCATTTATTTATATAGCGCCACTGATTCCACAGCGCTCTACAGAGAACTCATTCACATCAGTCCCTGCCCCATTGGAGCTTACAGTCTAAATTCCCTAACATACACACACAGACAGACTAGGGTCAATTTTGATAGCAGCCAATTAACCTACCAGTATGTTTTTGGAGTGTGGGAGGAAACCGGAGCACCCGGAGGAAACCCACGCAAACACAGGGAGAACATACAAACTCCACACAGATAAGGCCATGGTCGGGAATTGAACTCAAGGCCCCAGTGCTCTGAAGCAGAAGTGCTAACCACTAAGCCACCATGCTGCCCATCCTGATTCCTGTGCACCTGCTGCTGTGTATGATAAGCTCATACTTTCCCAGTTGCCCAGAATGTCCTAGAGACAATTGACTTCAGGGCAGGTCTCCCGGAAAGTTTGGTAAGCATGGATAACCTGCACTACTGGCAATAAAAGGCACAAAATTGGCACTTGCCTGTCTCCTTCCTGATTCGCCAGTACCCGCAACAGGCCCTATTTTCTACACTTGGTGAGGCAAGATATATTAAGTGGGTGTATCTGCTGTAGTGAAGAAGTATTGCCATTTGTCTTATTTTTTTTATTTCATACATTTATTTTATATTTGAAATACTTTAAGAATCTGTTGTATTTCTAACTATATATTTTAAACATTTTGGATTTTTGATGATAAAATGAGTTGGTGTATCAAATTAAATTTGATATGTATTTTTCTCTGAGAATATACTTCTTGTACACAAGTGAAAATATGCATATAATAAATGATATAATAAATGTCAAAAGCCCTTTTTTTCGGTGCAGGTGAATGCATTTTGCCCTTAATTATCATAGAGTGTACACTATGGGTATGTTTTTTTTACTTTTGGAACACAAATGATATAATGAAAAGATACAACCCAAGAGACACTATGATCCTGATACTTGACGAACTTCGCATGGAATTCAGCATCGTCGTGTCTAACAACCACCGATGGACATAAGATTGTCCAAAGCATTGATATTATCAACACTGGGTGAATGCTTTTCATTAATAAAACGTAATCTACTTACCACATGGTGTACACTATTATACTCTTTTTGATTCTACACTAGAGCTTCAAGGATTAAGTGCTGAAATAAACTTGTTTTTAACTAGATGAATCACACAAGCAAGGATGTAGGCATCACTCTTCCTGGCTGCTATCCATGACCCCATACATTGTATCCTTTGGTGCAGGTTATTTTTCTATTTTTCTGTTATATTAAGTTGGTTGTCAAAAGTTGACAAATCCTTTTCAAACCTATGGTAAACAACTGTAACTGACCTTTCTACAAAGGGCTTATGCAGATTTATACTTACAGTATACTGTGCATAAATGGATTTTATGTGTGTGCTGCAAGTTGTATTTAGGGAATTGTGAAATCAATTCATACACTTATTAAAATGTAATAAAATCAAACCTGTTTGAGTGATTTTGAACTAATTAAGACTAATTTAGGAAAACTTTCAATTATTATTATTGTATTACTTTGAGATTCTTTGAGTGTCAAGTTTTCCCTTCAAAATTTCTGAAAAGAAAGTCTTATATACAATCGTTTAATTTGTTGCCTTCAGACCATTTATTGATTAACTTAAATGTCAGAAGAAAAATGTTTTTTATCCATACGTGCTTAGTTGTTTGCAAAATGTCAATGCAAAAGCTTCTGGTACCACACAAACTACCTTATAGGAAACTTAACCCTAAGACTGCTGTCAAGACTCTTGGATTACATATTTTGCTGACATTGAAATAGATCAAACAGTGAAATTGAAATTAAAGTCTGAAAAATGATTTCATTAATTTTCTGTAATGTGCTTTACAATGTGCTTTCATTTTCATGTAGGTTACTCAGCTTAGGTATTTGTGCATGATGTAATGTGTTGTCTTCAGCAAACATCTGCTTCTTCCATATGTTGCGTAATCAACACTGTTTTTTTTTTAAGCTGCATCACTTGAGCGTATCACACAGCATTTTAGAGAATTTTGGTTTATTGTAAATGTGTGGCTTGGAAAGGCAAGAGACATGGAGTAAGGCATGAGAAAAATGGTCTACACTTGAGAAGAGCATTAGGCCCTGCAACCTGCCAAGATAAGGAATATGTGAATTGCCCTGAAATGTCCTAGAAACTAAAGTCTTAGAATTATCAAGTCTCAGTACTAATTTAGCTCAGCAGTCAAGGTAAATATATACAATACAATAAGCTCCTAACAGACCAGCTATTTTTCAATAAACAGCTACTGTATATGATAATGGACATTCCTTTCTTCATTCCTTTCTTAAGTCACTGGCTGGTGACTTGAGCTGAGTTTGGGTGGCAAAATCTACAATGAACAGGGCTACGTATGTGTAATTTCACAGAGCTACATGAAGTGGGGTATGTAACTCACATGGCAGTACAGCACAATATATAGTGGCACGCGCTTTAAGTGAACGCATTGCAACAACATAAGCATAAGCATCACGTGATTGTGTCCACAAGGTTCCCTTAAACAGTGTGTATAAGTATAGAACAAGTCAGCAGAAGGGAAGTCTGCAAGGACAGTGCTCACACAGCATCTGGCTGCTTTCTTGACTTTCGGGTAATTTTGTTACCAAATCTAAACCATGTTAAGCTAATAAAAGACACAGATATCAAAAGCATAAGTCTTTAAGTTAAATTAATATTTATCTATAGAACTAAAATGATAAAAGAAAAATCACAAATAAAATAATAAAATACTATTATAAATAATATAGAAATTATGGGAGTTTCTTAGAGGGGAATTATTTTGCTTTCATAGTATATTATTTCATTAATTTAATTAAATACATGTTTTTTTTGTCTGAAGATGAATCAGAACATTTCTCTCCTCTGCTATCGGTAAACCAGACCGTGGCAGCACCTGTATAAATATTTCCATCATTAGTTACAAATGCAACCTCTATCAATAAAATGAAATATTGTCTTCCATGACTTGCATGGTGGTCGGCTGTAAGTCCTTTCGTGTATGGGTATTGGTACAGTAAAACAAATAGTGGGAGGAACATTTCTAGATAGGCTTCTTTTGGCCTTATACAGTAAAAGGCAAAACTTGTCTTTAATTGCTGTTTTAAATCTAATGTCACCGAATATCGGCGTTTTGAAAAAAATTGCAGTTTAATACATTTACCCCCTAGTCTTTTAAAGATTCCATCTCACCTTCTCCTCTCTACTGGTGTGGATGTCTGTCAGTGGTCAGCTAGGCTGATGATAGAGTTTTATAACCTAGGGTCCCAACTCACTTTTTAATCCCCAATGCTTAACAGGTTTTTTGTTGGGACTGTAACACTAGTTCAGTATAAACTTTATTAAAGTAATTTCATTGTTTTCCAATAAGCTGTCACTCACCAGACCGTGAGTGCCTCTGCGCTGGTGCGTGGTTCCCTAGCCTTCCTGCCGGCGCCTGTCCTAAGCCGCGGCCGTCCGCCATCCTGATGCACTGTGCATGCGCAGCATCCAAGAACTCATGACCTTTGCTTTTAATCTCATTGGTGGATCAGGCACCTCTCCCTATTTAAGGCACCTGTGCTCATTACCTCGTTGCCTTATCTTGAGTCTCATTCCCTGTGAGTCTCTGAAGGTATCGCCTGTGTCCTGCTAGTGTCTTCAGCTTCCTGCTAATTACCTGTGCTACTCATCGGTGGTTTCCATACCCGCTACTGATTCCTGTATCCTACTCGTGTCCTCAGCTGGCTTCTGGATTACCTGCTCTGCTCATCAGCGGTTCTCATACCCGCTACAGACTCCTGTATCCTGCTCGTGTCCTCAGCTGGCTTCTGGATTACCTGCTCTGCTCATCAGCGGTTCTCATACCCGCTACAGACTCCTGTATCCTGCTCGTGTCCTCAGCTGGCTTCTGATTACCTGCTCTGCTCACCTGTGGTTCCCATACCCGCTACAGCCGTTCAGCGTCCCTGCTGTGCCTGCATATTCTCGTGGACAAGCTTCTCTACTCATCAGCGGTATGCTTACTTGTTATTGACTATCAACTGTTACCTTGCATATCCGCTTAGGACAAGCCTCTCTACTCAGCAGCGGTATCCATACCCGCTATAGACTATTTGTTGTTACGCTGCATATCTGTTTGGAACAAGCTTCTCTACTCAGCAGTGATATGCATACTTGTGATTGACTATCAGTTATTATTCCGCATATCCGCTTTGTGCAAGCCTCTCTACTCAGCAGCGGTATACATACCGTTATAGACTTTTAGCTGTAAACGCTGCATATCTGTTTGGATCAAGTTCCTCTGTGCTCTCAGTGTCTTCATACCGTTATTGACTCTTTGCATGCCTCCACTCATCCTCACCTGAACTACTCCTCACTTACTAGCAGTGGTACAACTTGCTATACGCAGACCACTGACTCTCCTGTTACCTTCCTTCACCTGCTCACGTCCAACCTGGTCTCCGTGGTTCAAACCTGCCTTTCCACTATAGATGCAAGTCGCTGACTCATTTACCAGTATAGCTGCAAGTCACTGACTATCATCATTTCCATTGGCATCCTCTCTCCATCTGCTGTTATATACGTTCCTCTATTCACCCTGCTGCCAGAGGACCGCTGTGCAAACTCCGCCTCTCTGGTAAGCATAGTCAACTGGTGAAATCCTGGGCAAGACTCCTAGTGCCCGTGACATAAGCATTGTCTATGCGATTTGTGTGGTTCCAAAGCACAAACAATTTATTTAGCAAAAGCAAAAGTTTAGCAGTTCAATAAATAAGTACAGTATAGCTGATACCTGATACATACATACATGCGCTGCGCCTGCTGCGCTCAGCTGCGCTTTCTGCTGGACAGCTAGACAGTCCTTCAGTTCAGAAGACTGTGGTCAGTGTGACTGTTTAGTTGGTTCCAGGGAGTTGTATATACACATTTAGTGATAGAGTGAAGAAAATAAAGGTGACTTGGCAAGTTTCCATAGGTTCAGGCTCCAGGAAGGTTCAGTGTAAAGCAATACATAGGTGTCAGAATCACTCTGTGGAATATATGATACCTGCCAGCAGTTGGCGCTACTGAGTACTGAGGCGCGGAGTCTAACACGCCCCTGGTTTTCACCAGGAACCCCCGCAAGGAGGTATGGACTTTTCTGCAAGGGACGCGCAGGTCGCGGCCCTCAGTTTCAGTCAGTTGGAGAGGTAACAATTGAGGCAGCGGTGACAGCCCACCAGGATGCAGGATGGAAGAGTAGTCAACAAGCCGGGTCAAAACCAGAGGAACGGATATAGCCAAATCAGAAGCAGGAGAATGGTCAGGAAGCCGGGTCAATACCAAATATCAGTCTAAGCCAGAATCAGGAACCAAAGGAGAAGTCAGGAAGAAGCTGGGGTCAGAATCCAAATAACAGCAACACTGGAACAAACGCTGGAGCAAGGCTGAAGACCAAATACTCTGGCACTAGACATGTGTCAAAGGCTGCTTTATATACCCTAAGGTGCCTCCTGATACGGATAGGAAGATTTTGGCAGTAAGACATGTTGGCTGCAGACAGGTGAGCAGAGGCAGCGTCCCGCTGCTAGGCAACAGGACGTGGTTGCTGAGAAGATGCAGGCGTTCGTCTCCTGCATTAAGTGTCAGTGCGGAGACGACGCCTGACAATAGGTCAGTTCAAACAACCCGCTCCAAGGGTGGGGGTCAACATTCCAAGGGTGGGGGTCTGCTCTCCAGATGATATATACTTAGTTTTCCAGCCACAAACTTGTTCAAACTGGTCTATTAGCATTACACAGACAATATCATTCCATTCATTTATTCCCTATCATCGATAACTAGCATACGCAATGTGCGATCCTTTCGGCGAATGAACCGGACAACTGCAGATAAATAGAGGATTAGAATGATACCAAACATGACATGCTTCCCATGACCTGAACTTAAAATATCACTAAAGTGTACATATAACCTTATAATATATAAATATAAAACAAATAACATCTGCTCATAAACGACTGTGGAATGGAACCATTATAAATATGATATATATATATATATAAATATATATATAAAATTATATTAAGTTCATGCAAAGAGTCAATATTTGCAGTGTTGACCCTTCATTTTGAAGACCTCTGCAATTCACTCTGGCATGCTGTCAATCAACTTCTGAGCCACATACTGACTGATGGCCGCCCATTCTTGCCTAATCAATGCTTGGAGTTTGTCAGAATTTGTGGGGTTTTTTGTCCACCCGCCTCTTGAGGATTGACCATAAATTCTCAATGGGATTAAGGTCTGGGGAGTTTCCTGGCCATGGACCCAAAATTGCGATGTTTTGATCTCCGAGCCAATTAATTAGCAATTTTGCCTTATGGCAAGGTGCTCCATCATGTTGGAAATGGCATTGTTCGTCACCAAACTGTTCTTGGATGGTTGGGAGAAGTTGCTTTTGGAGAATGTGTTGGTACCATTCTTTATTTGTGGCTGTGTTCTTAGGCAATATTGTGAGTGAGTCCACTCCCTTGGCTGAGAATCAACCCCACATATGAATGGTCTCAGGATGTTTTACTTTTGTTATAACACAGGACTGATATTAGCGCTCACCTTTCCTTCTCCGGACAAGCATTTTTCCAGATGCTTCAAACAATTTGAAAGAGGATTCATCAGAGAAAATGACTTTACCCCAGTCCTCAGCAATCCAATCCCTGTACCTTTTGCAGAATATCAGTCTGTCCCTGAAGGTTTTACTGGAGAGAAGTGGCTTCTTTGCTGGCCTTCTCGACACCAGGCCATCCTCCAAAAGTCTTCGCCTCACTGTGCGTGCAGATTAGAGATGCTCACTGACCCCCATGTTTTGGTTTTGGTTTTGGATCTGGATTACCGTTGTGTTTTGGTTTTGGTTTTGTTTGGTTTTGTTTTGCTATTTTTGAAAAAAATATAATTTTTTTGGTGTAAAATAACCTAATTTATTGCTCCACCAGTTTCTTGGATAAGTGAGGTAATTCTAAAGATAATAAATTATATGGTAGGCCGTCCTTAATTCTAACACTTGCCTGCAAATTATGCAGACAAACCTGGTTGTCTTCCTCCTCCATCTTTGACTATTGGCAATGTAGCCATCGTCTTTGGGTGTATATTACACCCTCCACTTGTAGTTAAATAGGAAAAAATCAGCCTGCATTGACTGTACGTTAAATAGAAATGGCCAAAGGCAGTTTGGTGTCAGTCTCTATAGGCTTTCCCCCTACACTTGTAATTAAATAGAAAAAAAGCAGCCTGCATAGACTGAACAATATAACAAATAAATGGACCAAGGTAGTTTGGTGGCTGTCTATGACCCCGCCCCCCTCCATTTGTAGTTAAATAAAAAAAAAGCAGCCTGCATAGACTGAACAATATAAAAAATAAATGGACCAAGGTAGTTTGGTGGCTGTCTATGACCCCCCCTCCACTTGTAGTTAAATAGAAAAAAAGCAGCCTGCATAGACTGTAAAATTAGAATATTAAAAGAAATGGACAAAGGCAGTTTGGTATCTGTCTGCATCAGACCCCCTCTCCACTAGGAGTAAAAGAGAAAACTATTCAGCCGTTATAGACTGTAGAATATAAATAGAAATTGAGAAAGGCAATTTGTATCTGTCTGCATCATCTTCATCACCATCCTCTTTAGCGCCCTCGTCGCCTACACAGATCTCCCCCTCATCCTCTTCTAATTCCAAAGTGGTATCCTCAATTGGTGTATCACCTGCTACACTCGGCCTGTTAAGGGACACATCAGCAGAACTGCTGAAAGGGCCCTTCTTTATGGGTACACACAGAATGCTCACGATTACACATACCACTGGTGGACGGACTCTCCACAGGGATTGGTGTCATTTCTGATTCTGAGCATACATTATCCTCTAAAGCTTTACTGTTTTCTTACAGCTCGCCTTTCAAGCGTAACAGTAGTTGTGCACCACTTTTAGACTCCAAATTACTTGGTCTTGCATGGTCACGAGTGACCGTACAAGAAGAAGGCTCAGTAACATTTTTTGATCTGCCACTAATAGAGAAAGGCAAAGGCCTCATTCTTTCTTTGCCACTGCGTGTGTAGAATGGCATGTTGGCAATTTTTTTTTTATCGGCACTTAACTTTTCCTCAGTTACACTTCTTTTTCGCTTCAACGTGGTAATTTTTTTTTTGGTGTGTGGTTTTTTCCCTGATTTAAAAAGACTATGTACTTTTACATAGGCTTTACCAGATGACGTACTGGGAACACTACCATCAGGACTGGTGCCAGCACCTGCTTGCTGATTCTGCTCATATGTGGACTGCTTTTAATCCATTTTAATGAGCCTAAAGCACTTGTAGTGCAAACATTTTTAGAGATACTGCTGCTAAATATGACTTTTGACAGCCAGAAAAATCATTGTTTCACACTGGGGAATATGGGACACCCCAAAGCACTAGTAGTGCAAAATATTGTAGAAATACTGCTGCTAAATATGACTTTTGGCAGCCAGAAAAATTAGTGTTTCACACTGGGGAATATGGGACACCCCAAAGCACTTGTAGTGCAACAAATTGTATAGATACTGCTGATAAATATCATTTTTGACGGCCAGAAAAATTAGTGTTTCACACTGGGGAATATGGGACACCCCAAAGTACTTGTAGTGCAAAATATTGTAGAAATACTGCTGCTAAATATGACTTTTGGCAGCCAGAAAAATTAGTGTTTCACACTGGGGAATATGGGACATCCCAAAGCACTTGTAGTGCAACAAATTGTATAGATACTGCAGTATAAGTCCATTGGTACTGCTATATAACAAAGTTCACTGATCCTGCAGTATAAGTCCAGTGGTACTGCTTTATAACTTCACTGATCGTTGTCCACTTGTGTCGCTTAGCTTAATCATCCAGCTACCTCGGTGCAACCTTTTGGCCTAAAAACAATATTGTGAGGTGTGAGGTGTTCAGAATAGACTGGAAATGAGTGGAAATGAATGTTATTGAGGTTAATAATAGCGTAGGAGTGAAAAAAAACCGCCAAAAAACCCTAAAAATCTGGATTTTAGCAGTTTTTATGCTTTTTAAAAAAAAAATCAGAACCCAAAACCCAAAACCTTGTTGGGGGTGTTTTGGCAAAACCCATTAGAACACAAAACCTGAAGGTAATCAGAACCCAAAACCCAAAACACGAAAAGTAGCCGGTGCACATCCCTAGTATTTATGCTTTTCAAA
Source organism: Mixophyes fleayi (assembly GCF_038048845.1). NCBI lineage: Eukaryota > Metazoa > Chordata > Amphibia > Anura > Limnodynastidae > Mixophyes > Mixophyes fleayi. The sequence goes on along the minus strand of NC_134405.1, from coordinate 255,300,900 downwards.
TATCGCAAAAACCGAGCTCCGAGATCCGACTACGTCAGGATGACGTTTTGCCCGATTTCGATTCCGAACGGGCGGGAGGGTACCGAGCGGTTCGGTACTCGGATAGGCGAAGTTCGGGTGGGTTCGGTTCTCAGGGAACCGAGCCCTTCCATCTCTAGTGCAGATGCACTCACACATACCTGCTCCCATTCCTGAGCAAGCTCTGCACTGGTGGTGTCCCGATCCTGCAGCTGAATCAACTTTAGAAGACAGTCCTGGCGCTTGCTGGATGTTCCTGGGCGCCCTGAAGCCTTCTTCACAACATTGAACCTCTCTCCTTGAAGTTCTTGATGATCCGATAAATGATTGATTTAGGTGCAATTTTACTAGCAGCAATATCCTTGCCTGTGAAGCCCTATTTTTTGCAAAGCAATGATGACTGCATGTGTTTCCTTGCAGGTAACCATGGTTAACAGAGGAAGAACAATGATTTCAAGCACTATGCTCCTTTTAAAGTTTTTTAAACTCAATCAGCATGACAGAGTGATCTCCAGTCTTGTCCTCGTCAACACTCTCACCTGTGTTAACGAGAGAATCACTGATCTGATGTCAGCTGGTCCTTTTTGTGGCAGGGCTGTAATGCAGTGTAAATTGTTTTTGGGATAAAGTTCATTGTCATGGAAAAGAGGGACTTTGAAATTAAATGCAATTCATCTGATCACTCTCATGACATTCTGGAGTATATGCAAATTGCCATTATAAAAACTGAGGCAGCAGACTTTGTGAAAAATAATATTTGTGTCATTCTCGAAATTTTTGGCCATGACTATACAGATGACAGCAAGAATCTGATTGGTTTCTATAGGCAACATCTCCACTTGTTCAAACCCACAGTTTAGTAAATATACCCCTTAATGTACTGTGAATTCTTAATTTGCACTTGTAACAAACACACAGTACTACCAGAGTGATGCTCTACACCAGTGGTCGGCAACCTTTTCCTATCAGTGCGCCAACAAAATTATTTTCAAGCCCAGGAGTGCCAGTTGTACATATATACACACACACACACACACACACACACACACACACACACAGACACACATATATATATGTCGCACTTTGGAGGTGGAATCAGTCAGTGGCTACAGATATTTTTTCACACTCATTGATGACGCAACTAAGATGAGACATGTCTACTTCGAAAGAGCTAAGAGTGAAGTCATAGACAAAATTACGTAATACAAGAGCCTTGTAGAGACTCAAACGGGTCTGAAACTAAAAGTCTTGAGATCCTACAATGGCAGAGAATACGATAACGGAACTTTAACAGAATTCTTAAGAAAATATGGCATACAGCACCAATTAACAAATGCCTACACACCAGAACAGAACGGTGTGATTGAACGAGCTAACAGCACAATTGTTGAACGTGCACAGGCTATGTTGAATAATGCAGGTCTGGAGAAAAGTTTTTGGGCGGAAGCAGTGTCCACTGCAGTCTACCTTAAAAACTGAGCGCCCGATGTAGCTGTTAAAGGTAAAACACCACTAGAGGCATGGTCCGGTAAAAAGCCTATTGTCAACCATTTCCGTGTATTCGGCTGTAAGGCGTATGCACATATTCCTAAAGAAAAGCGACGTAAGTTAGTAAGTCAGTGGAGTTTATCATGCTCGGGTACTGCCAACAGAGTAAAGGATACAGACTTTGGGACATTAACAACAAACCCAGAGATGTGGTGTCTCACGAAAGCACGCCACCTAGTGGAGTAGTGGAACAGCAACCACAAGAAAAGTTAGTGACACTGGATGTTCAGGCAGCAGAGAGCGTGTCTGAGTCAGAAAATGTAATTGCGGATATGGACTTAAACAAAGTGGTCGATGTTGGTACATAAAACTTGATGCTGTACTGCTAGACATGGACTTTAATAGGTCAGAGACTGATCATTGTCTGCATCACAAAACCATAGAGGAAAATATGTTCTTTGTTGTTGTGTACGTAGATGATCTGTTGCTAGCAGGCCAAGAGAGATACATCACCAGTAGCAAACACCTGTTGAAGCAGAAATTCAAATTAAAGGATCTAGGCCCTGCAAACAAGCTTTAGGCATGAGGATTGAGCAAAATTTGAATGATGGAACTGTTACAATTGATCAACAGACATACATTAAAAATATACTTACCAAGTATGGGGTGTTTGATGCAAAACCAGTTAATATACTTGTGGATAAAAGCTTAAAAATGACAAATGAAATGTCACCAAGAAGCAGTGAAGAGATAGAGGAAATTAGCAAAATCCCTCACAGAAATGCTGTTGGAAACTTAATATTACAAAAGTGGAAGCTGCTCAAATCAATTTATAGGCCATAACAGGTGCTTGAAAGGGTGGGGTTCTCCTGCAAGGAACATACACACAACATTTTTTCCCCCAGCACACTGCCATAGCCAGCAACAGATCTGCCATTTCTACTGTAGATAAAAATGCAAAAGTCTTTGTTGCACACATTTGCAAATGTATGTTTAAGCCATCCTGACACGCCAAGGCGCTTTTGCTAATAGGATGGTCCTACTCTAAACAATGAGAGTCCCATATATTTGGGCCATACATATGTGTTTTTAAATTGAGAGCCAACTTACCAAAGAGGTACCCCAGAAGCCTCCAAACAGCAATTCAGTGCCAGTACCCCCTCTCAGCTACTGACACCAACATGCCTCTCAGACAAATACAAAAGGGGAAGCTGCTCAAATCAATTTATAGGCCATAAGAGGTGCTTGAAAGGGTGGGGTTATCCTGCAAGGAACATACACACAACATTTTTTTCCCCAGCACACTGCTATAGCCAGCAACAGATCTGCCATTTCTACTGTAGAAACTTAATATTTGCAGGTATTAAGACTCAACCAGACGTCACATATGATGTGAATCATGTGAGTCAATCTACAATCAATCTTGAGCAAGGACATTAACTAAAATCAAGAGAATTCCAAGAGTTGATGACTTAAATTGTTTACTAACCCTTGATTTTGTCACATGCCAGCCCCGCAAACTGGCACCGGTGCCTTTACTTCCTTCCTTCCTGCAGTGATTCCGGCGTTACAACCACATCCTTGGAAGGTGGTCGCCATCTTGCCGTCAGGTCTGCGCATGTGCAGATCTATTCCTCCTTCTTCAGACCTTCCACTCCTCATTGGCCACAGTATCATACAGGGGTATTTAAACCACCTGTTTTCACCTGTCAGATGCCTGTTCTTCGTGTTCACTACCTCAGTAGAAAGCATCCGGTCCTCTACACACTGCGGCCTATATTGAACCTCCGCTGTTCCAGTGACTTCATTACTACTCCTGAGTTACTATCATCGTGTCAGCTTGGTTCTGCCACTCCACACCATGGCCTATATTGAACCTCTGCCGTTCCAGTGACTTCATTACTACTCCTGAGTTACTATCATCATGTCAACTCGGTTCTGCTTCTCCACACCGCGGCCTATATTGAACTACCGCTGTTCCAGTGACTCCATTACTACTCCTGAGTTACTACCATCGTGTCAGCTCGGTTCTGCCTCTCCACACCGCAGCCTATATTGAACTACCGCTGTTCCAGTGACCCTACTGCCGTTGCCCTGAGTTACTATCATCGTGTCAGCTATAGTTTTACATCTCTACTACGTTATTTATATTGAACTACTGTTGTTCAAGTGACTCTATGCAGTTGCACTGAGTTGCCATCATCGTGTCAGCTATAGTTCTACATCTCTACTCCGTTACTTATATTGAACTACTGCTGTTCAAGTGACTCTATTGCCATTTTCAAGTCAGCTTAGTTCTACATCTCCATTCCATTATCTATATTGAACCACCGCTGCACCAGTGATTCCATTGCCGCTAGTCCTACTTACCTCTAGTGTCCAGATTCATCTGTCACCTCCGCCTCTGGCTCCTCCTACGATTCTGCCCAGTACTTTCTCAGGGGACCGCGACCTGCGGGATAGGGGCTGCTAAGACCATACCTTCTTGCGGGGGTCCCTGGTGAATACCACCTATCCGTTAGACTCCGCACCCCTGAGTGAGCCGTATCAAAACCTGGCAGATCAAGGGGATTCTTTAAACATCTTCGGATTTCGTGGCAGATTTCTTGTTACAGGAAAAAGAGACTTTATTAAAAAATGTAATGTTTGATAAAGTGAAATTGTTTTTCTTTGTGACAGGAGATGTTGCTAAGCGAGGTGGGGTGTTGGTGTGTAGGAGCGCTTTTGGTCAGTCTCCCTATTGTTTCCATGGCAACTGCTCTTTCCCCCAGTTTTCTAGGATTAAACGGAGTGGGGCAGAATTCCAATGTTTGATTTGCGGTGCTGCGCATACCCAGACCTCCAAAACCAGAAGTTCGGCTTTTCGCGCCGCACTTCCATTACAGACACTGGACAGACATGTCGCAGCTATAGGAGCCACAAGCCTGCATGTATATAAGTCCCCAAAAGCCCTCATAATAGTGAATGGAGGCTCCATACTGTCTGTCACGGTCACTGGAGTACAGAGCCCTGACCTGCCAAGACTAACACTCACCAGAGGCGCGGAGTCTAACGTAGCGGCTGGCCTTCACCAGGAACTTCCGCAAGGTGGTATGGACTTCGCGGCAACCGGCACGCAGGTCGCGGTCCTCTGGTAGTGGGACAGGTTCCACAGAGTTTCGGAGAGTTTAGGGATTAGTGGATCCAAAGAGGACTGCAGGAATAGCGGAACAGCGTGTAGCTGAGACAGTCTGCAGGTAGCAGGAACAACCGCTGGGTTAGCGGAAGCTGTATGAAGCAGGAGTAACTGTGGACTGCAGGATGACCGCGGGAATAGCGGAGAAGTTGTATGAAGCCTGAAGTTGCTGCAGATTGCAGGTTGCAGGATTACCGCTGGGATGGCGGAGAAACTATATGGAGCCAGAAGTTGCTGCGGATTGCAGGTTGCAGGATTACCACTGGGATAGCGGAGAAGCTATATGGAGCCAGAGGTTGCTGCGGATTTCCGATTGCAGGATTACCGCTGGGATGGCGGAGAAACTATACGGAGCCAGAAGTTGCTGCGGATTGCAGGTTGCAGGATTACCGCTGGGATAGCGGAGAAGCTATATGGAGCCAGAGGTTGCTGCGGATTGCAGATTGCAAGATACTGCTGGGATAGCGGAGAAGCTATATGGAGCCAGAGGTTGCTGCGGATTGCAGATTGCAAGATACTGCTGGGATAGCGGAGAAGCTATATGGAACCAGAAGTTGCTGCGGATTGCAGATTGCAGGATTACCGCTGGGATAGCGGAGAAGCTATATGGAACCAGAAGTTGCTGCGGATTGCAGATTGCATGATTACCGCTGGGATAGTGGAGAAGCTATATGGAGCCAGAGGTTTACATTAGGAAGAATCCTAACTGAACCTAAGAACAGGCTCAGAGTAGAGGAAGAGGGAGGTTTAAATACTGGAGGAAGATCCTCCAACCAATAGAGGGCAGTGGAAGGCCTTAAAGCAGAAATCGGAGTTCTGCATGCGCAGACCCATGCAAGATGGCGGCCGTCATCGGGACTCCGTCGGACGCCGGAGAGGTAAGTGAGCCGGGTCTCGACTAGCGGGACCCCGGCGTGTGACACTGTCCCTGACTATATTAGGAGGCTGTGCAGTGTTTAGCAAACCTGCCTACATCTGTATAGCTATATGTATGAGTGCACCTACAAGCACATTACCAGACTGCATCTGCATACCAGCATGCATACAAATGTGTACTGCATATAATCTGTATTGCCTGATTGCTGCAACTGTTGTTTCTGCTGAATACTGCTGTACTACAAGCAACTGTGAGTAACTGCATTCATCTTTAAATAAACAACCTGTTTAAGTTACAAAAGCGTTGTGGCTTAACATCCACATTAACACCACTGAACACCTTTAGTAATATCAGAAGGTATAATCAACACCCCCAGTTCCTCCTATGCCTCATACTTACCTTTGGAATCCGTGGGATCTTCATCCACGAGACCTGCTTCACTAAAGGAGCCAAAGATAACTAAAATGGAGTTTAGTTCGACAGCTGCAGCGCGGCGTGCCAGACCGAAGTGGTTGGCGTGCCACGTCTGTCCACCGGGGGTTGCTGACCCCTGCTTTACACTGATTGAAACTAGAAGAGTTATACACATATCTGATCAATGACTGGACTCCATTCCCAAATAACCTCAGAGAACTCAGGGCTGCATAAAATTATTTACCAAACAAAGAATGTATATAGATCAGCATACCAGAAATGAATAGCATGTGCTTATCCTGGCATCTGGGATGCTTGGAATAGTTCGGAATAGATTTGAGGACAAATTCATATGTTTGCACACCATACGCCAACATTTGTATTGTTATAACATTGTGTGAAACATTTTAAAATTACTTTTGTTATTCCCTCTTTGATTTGTTGGTTTCCCTTTAACAATTAATGGCTGTAAAATAAAAAAACTAAGTACAGCGCTGAGAGCTGTCACTAACCCCTACCACAACTATGACACTGACATAGATAACTATAATAAAATGGATATTTAATTAATTAGAATTTGCTGTAATAAAAACACATGTTGCAACAATTAATGCTGTATTCTGAAATATAAGAGAGAATTACACCATGCCAGCACGTAAACATATACAAATAAAAGATAAAATCAATTGGTGTAGATCTGATACTCCATTGAAACTTACATGGTACAAAAATCAGCTGCCTTTGAGCTCACAACTGGTAGATGAGTGAGATGCCTCCGATGTAGAGATACAGGGCCTGAGTCATCAAGGAGCATATCCTGCGAATGTGTGCGTATCGTCAGCACAAAATACACTGCACATGCTCAGAACCAGATGGAACGAAACAGAACACAGCCACGTCTATGTCACCTCCAAGGACAAAGACGCTTACTAAAGCCAATGTATTAGAGGAGTGAACAGGGTGGGAAATGGACAGATTCATGTAGGCAATATACAGTAAGAGTTTTCTGATGCAGCGACGTCCAATTCAAACTCAGGTGCACACAGAAGTACGCTATTTGTCTGCTGTATCTCTTGCTCCAACTGGGGGGCTCTTTTGTGCTGACGGCGGAGTATGTATACGAAAACATGTGTTTGCAATCATGAGCTACAGTAAAAATTATTGCTGTATATAGTATACATTAAGGACAGCCTAATAAATGTTTATACAAAGTAAAAAAATATATATTTAAAAAAACATTTTTAAAAAAATATTCCATGTGTCATCATAAATGACTATATTATTGACATGTAACATTAACTGTTTTTTTTCCCCTTATGCGTTCTTTTGAGATTTTATATTCCACATAAGTATTGTGCGTATCCTGCAGTGTCTGGTCTAGTAGAGCAGAGTAAACCTACACCTGTAGTCATCACCACATGTATCTTTAGATCCATTCTTGTTGACTTGGGGAGTATGCAGAGCAAATTTGTGTGCGGTTTAAAATAAACTCTTGGGGCCAGAGTCATTAAAGCATACATATTAGATGCATCATGTGTCTGTGTGAAGCTGCACATAAGTGTCTGCTGTTTACTCCTGAAGTCAACATGATATGGATCGTCACATACGCTGTTTAATGATTTTGGGAGTAACACCATTTACGTTACCTGCACACTGGCATGTCTTGAAAATCCGCCTGTATCATTTGTCTGCTAGGTACTTCTGAGACCTACGCGCGGCAGCAAACACTATGCATTTGGATGGGAATGGCGACATTGACGAGGAGCTCTCAGAAGTTTGTGTATTACTGACTAACCTTGTTTGTTATTTACCAACAATTCAGGGATATTAGATGAAACATTCTACAGTGAGGGTTGTGTAGTGGTGGTTGTAATTTAAATTAAAATATATTTCCCCATTTTTTTATGCTACTAACTAAATCACTGGAGTCCTAGTGCTATCAGTATGGAGCTGGGTACAGCTTGAGGAGGGTTGAGGCCCAACATTTTTAACTTCAAAACACCCATTTATAAAACATAAATCAAGCACACACAAGCTTTTCAAGCTAAATAACTCATTTTATTTACAAAAGAACTTAATAAGAAATGTAACCAATTTCTTTAAATAAATAGATTTTTTTAAAATATTTTTTTCTTGTTTTTTGATTTGCCATAAAACCACTTGGGATGAGCTACGTCTTGGAGGCAATATCAACTCCTCGTCAGCTGCAAAAAAAGAAATAAAATTAAAATGTAGAAAATGCACTCTTATAATACATTAATACGGTGAAATGTTACTAATCACGGGTTACCAGAAGCCAAAGTCATCCAAAACCACAACAAAATATGCCGAAGGACGAAGAGGCCAAGAAAATCCAAGTCGTCTAAGTTTCTCAACTCCATTTACAAATCATGTTTGCTTTTTTTTGTTTTTAAACATTTTTTTTTTGCAAGGTCACATGTGAAAAGTTTACAACTGACAGTATGAGTTCACAAATATAAATAAAAAATATACAAATAAAAAATGAAACAAACAGATTCTACGACCTGTGTAGGGGTAGAACTCAACACATCAGCAATACAGTTATAGATGAGAAGAAAGACTGACCAAGAGTTTTCCTTACAGAGGGGAGAGAAGAAAAAGATAGGAGGGTACAAATAAAAGGTTGAGAGAGAAAGAGTAGAGTTAAAGGGGAGAAGTGGCAAGATCCAAAGTGAAGGATGTAAAGAGCCAGGGAGGGGAAAGAGATAGTTCTACTTAGATATATGAATAGTGAGCAAGCCTGAAACAAGGAGAGCCATTGGTTCCAAACCTTTGTGAAAGCTTCCAACGCTGGTCATATACTCAATTCACTGTGTCTGCCAGATTCTATTAATTATGGTCTGTAGGAAGGGGGAGGATTGCTGCCGCCAGTCCGCTGCTATTTGGCAGGTGGCTGCCGAGAGAATATGTCTAATTAGTTTGTTCTGATGGTGAGTTGCTGAGGTGACTCCCAGAGGAAGAAGAAAAAATTTGGGCTCCAGAGGAATATCCACCTGAAGAGTTGATTGAATCATGTGTTTAATCTCAGTATATAAACTTGAGCAACTCCGCCAACACTGATCAAATGACTCGGGGAGGATTCTACGAAGTCGCAAAGGCCCATAATACCATCGGTATAGCACCATATATATATTCTCCTTAATTTTGGCACAAATAGAACTGGAGGTAGCATTCTCATGAATTTCAGACCTTTCTTCATCTAATAACGCCTCACCAAGGTCGCGTTCTCAGAATAGTTTGTGGGGGTCCCGAAGACCCAGAGTAGAGGGAGCAAGCTCATAGTACAATGTAGAAATGAGACCTTTTGTTGAAGATTGACGTAAATAAAGGGATTCAAAGGTAAAGAGAGGGCAGGAGAAAAGGCGGTCTTTGACTGCATTGTGGAAAAGGCGTTGTTGTAAAAATTGGTAGAAGTGTTTTGAGGGGATGTGAAAGCTAGATTGGATGTCGGAAAACTGAGGAAAAATCGTTGAAGTCGTTAGGTGGTTAAGATATCTGATTCCCCGTGAGTGCCATGGCCGAAATGAATTAGGAATAAGTCCCAGGGAAAAATCTGGAGAATTAAAAAATGGTATTACAGGAGAGGGATGAGTTGAGAGGCGGTATTTTTGATAAGAGGAATCCCAAATGGATAGGGAATGTGAGATAACTGGGTGGAGTAAAAAGCGTTTTTGGCGACTAGCCCTTGGCAGCCACAGGAAAGAAGAGAGCAAGAGCAGTGCCAGACCCTCAGCTTCAAGTTTAGACAATACTCTGAAATCTGTCGTGCCACACCGTAGTACACATTGAGCGAGTCTGGCTGAAAGGTACTATCGGCGGAAATCGGGAATCCCCAGGCCCCCCTACCCGGTCAGAGAGTTTAAGTTATTTGCCCGACTAGATAAATTTAGTAATTGGAGGAATTTAAAAAACATAGGGTGGGATACGAATGGGATGGGTCTGAAAATGCCAAACGAATCTAGGGAGGATATTAATTTTAACAGCTTTAATGCGGCCAATCCAAGATATATAAAGGTGTAACCAAGCAGTGATATCTAACTTTATTTGGTCAAGAAGACAGGGAAAATTGCTTAAAAAAGGTGTCGATAATGTTTAGTAATAGAGACCCTCAGATATTTTTGAAGACGCGATTGAAATGGAAAAGAACACCCCAGGGGGTAAATGTATGAACCTCCGATTTCTGCAAGTCGCCAGAAATCTGCGACTTTGAAGGTAAAATTTAATGCGGCGATGGCTTGTAAAGGCAAGTTGCCTTTAAAAGCCATTGCCGCTTTAAATTTTCACTGCAAAGTCGCCGATATCCGGCGACTTGCAGAAATCGGAGGTTCATATATTTGCCCCCAGGAGTATCTTATCATAGTTAGGCACATTAAAGTCCAAAACCTCAGTCTTGTCTGAGTTCATCTTGTAACCCGAAAGTGACTATATAGGTCCAGCTCGGCCAAGAGGGAAGGTATAGAAGTGGAAGGATGGGTGATTGCCAGTAGGACATCATCAGCATAGAGCGAGATTTTATGGGTAGAGGGGCCCACAGGTATACCAGCTATCTCCTGGTTGGCCTGGATCCTGTCGGCCAAAGGCTCAATAATGAGACCGAATATAATTAAGGAGAGGGGGCAACCTTGACGTGTGCCATTCAAATTAGGGAAGGGCATCAAGGTCATTTGCAGAAATAGTAGCTGAGGGAGAGCGATAGAGGGCCAAGATGCCTTTCAAAACCTGCCTGTGAAACCCATCGCTCAGAGCACCCCCTCCAAGAAAGACCAGGAGATGTGGTCGAACGCTTTCAGCGTCGAACGCCATGAGAAGAGAAGGTAGGTTTTCGCTATGTATCGTGTGTATCAAATTGATGACTCTTCTAGTATTATCGAGGACTTGAATAATAAAATGAAACCCACCTAGTCAGGATGGATGAGGGCAGGTAAGGAGTAGGTTCAACGTGGAGACAAAAATTTTTGCATATAGTTTTTGTTTGGAACCCCTCAGCCAGTACAGCAAAACCCGGAGTCTGCTCCAAACATCTGGTGTTCACTGTTGCCCCTAATGTTGGGGACAGGCTTGGCTGTAGACAAACAGAGGGTTGTGAGATGTGCACTGGCTGGGGAGAACCCAGGATTAGAGTTACCGAGGCCGTAGAGTAGGAAGTGCATGAGGGAGACAGGAGAGACACCGAGTGGATGGTGTCAAGACTGATATATAACTCGTGGCCACTAATAAATAAAGGAACAGTTGATGGAGAGGTTCCCCGATACACAGCAGCTTCTGTATGTTAGGAACTTACCTTCCCCGTTCCGCTGCGCTGTCAGCGGGAGCTGACAGCGGTGTCCATGTCTTCAGCGCTGCTTCCGTTAGCGCTGCCGCACTTCCTGCTTCTCTCTGCTGCTGATCATGTGACTCCTGGGCGGGGAATTCAAACTCCTATATTTTCCCTGCTCTGACACGCTGCCTGTGTCAGAGCAATGTGTTTCCTGTTCCTGGCTACAGTTCCTGTGTCCTGACTCCTGTGATCCTGCTCCCTGTTAACCCCTCTATTCCTCCTACTCCTGTGTACCTACCTGGCTGTGTGACCGACTATTCTCTGGATCTCCCTCTGGCACCGTATACCTGATACCTCCTGTGTACCGACCCGGCTGTGTGACCGACTATTCTCTGGATCTCCCTCTGGCACCGTATACCTGATACCTTCTGTGTACCGACCCGGCTGTGTGACCGACTATTCTCTGGATCTCCCTCTGGCACCGTATACCTGATACCTTCTGTGTACCGACCCGGCTGTGTTACCGACTATTCTCTGGATCCTGCCACGCACCCATTGCCTCCGTGGATCTACCGGTTTCTGTTCCAGACCTACTACGCCTGGAATTCACGTAGGCTAATCTGGGGGCCGCGACCTGCGGTTCTTCGGCAGCTAAGCCCACACTACCTTGCGGTGGTTCTTGGTGAAGACCGGAAGGCCGTTAGACTCCGCGCCCTAGGTAAGCCTGTGCTAATACTGACTAAGGCATCAAGATCGTAACAGTTTGCTCTGACCATTATCTAACTGATGGAAGCGACAGGGAATCCCACTGCGAGAGTACTACTGGATAACTTAGCGGCTCAGGTTGAGGAACAGGGGAAAAATCAAGAACAGTTATTACAGATTCTGCAGACTCTGTCTAACAGGTTGGATACGCTCCAAGCAGCTCAGGTGGCAGCTCCTAATCCTCCACCTGCTCCGGCCCCACAGCCTGCCCCCGCTCCAAGCGGTTCAGCTGTATTTGCCCCCACCACCTCTCAACTCCGCATACCTAACCCACCCAAGTTCAATGGGGATCCTAAGGAATGCCGAGGCTTCTTGAACCAGTGTGCTATTCAATTCGAACTCTTGCCCGGGAACTTTCCCACACAGAAAACTAAAGTCGCCTATATTATTTCTTTATTGTCTGGTCAAGCGCTTGCCTGGGCTTCTCCTCTCTGGGAACATGATGACCCCATTCTCCATAATTGTGCCACTTTCTTGGAAACCTTCAGACGCATCTTTGATGAACCCGGACGAGTCTCCAGTGCAGCTTCTGGACTCCTCCGTCTGCGCCAGGGTACCCTTACTCTGGGCCAGTATGCCCTTCAATTTCGCACTATGGCGGCCGAACTTCGTTGGAACAATGAAGCTTTAGTGGCCACCTTTTGGCAAGGCTTGTCCGATCGTATTAAGGACGAGCTAGCAGCCCGAGAGTTACCCACTAACCTGGATGCCTTGATCTCTCTCTGTAACCAGATTGATATACGTTTCCGTGAACGCACTCAGGAAAGAGAGAGTTCCCGTCGATCTACCTTCCGTTTGGCTCCTCGCTTCCAAAGTCCTATTACACCGGAGGAAGAGCCTATGCAGTTGGGAAGAGCACGTTTATCCCAGGAGGAAAGAGAGAGGCGGTTCAAGAATCGTTTATGCCTTTATTGCGGGGAACCCGGTCATGTCCTGAGTCAATGTGGGAAGCGCCCGGGAAACGATCGGACCTAACTGATGACGGAGAGACTAAGTTAGGTATGAACATTCTCTCTCCTATGGACTCTAGTTTTTCTATCCAAGTTATTCTGCAATATACTGATAAACAATTGTCTCTTCCAGCGCTTATTGACTCCGGTGCAGCAGGGAACTTTTTACGAGCTGACATTGTAGAGCGGTTATCATTGCCTAGGCAACCCTTAGATCCACCTATTGCCATTACAGCTATAGATGGCAGTCGTATCATTGGAGGATCCATTAAGAACAGAACTGTTAACATGTCTCTACGCATTGGAGCCTTGCACACTGAGGAAATCTCCTTCTTAGTCATTCCAAAGGCTATCAACCCGTTGATCTTAGGCCTACCTTGGCTCAGACTTCACTCCCCCACTTTAGATTGGCAGAAACCGGAAGTTCTTGCATGGGGTTCAGAGTGTCATTCCCGATGTCTTCCCAGGATTCATAGACCCGCTATGGGCTGTCTCCCAACACCCTCCGGTATTCCTCCTCAATATCATTCGTTTTCTGATGTCTTTTGTGAAAAGGAGGCTTCCAAGTTACCCCCTCATAGACCTTGGGATTGCTCCATTGAATTGTTGCCGGATAAGACACCACCTAGAGGACGGGTATTTCCATTATCTCTACCCGAATCAGAGGCCATGTCCCTATATATTAAGGAGAATCTAAACAGGGGTTTTATCCGGAAATCCTCGTCACCAGCAGGAGCAGGGTTCTTTTTCGTAAAAAAGAAGGACGGCGGATTGCGTCCTTGCATAGACTACCGTGGCCTCAACGCCATAACGAAAAAGAATAGGTACCCCTTACCATTAATCTCTGAACTCTTTGATAGGATCAAGGGAGCTTCAATTTTTTCTAAGCTGGATTTGAAAGGGGCCTACAACCTTATCCGTATTAAACAAGGAGATGAATGGAAGACGGCGTTCAATACGCACGATGGGCATTTTGAGTATCTTGTCATGCCATTTGGACTTTGTAACGCTCCTGCGGTTTTTCAAAATTTTATTAACGAAGTCTTTCAGGATTTCCTGTATCAATTTGTTGTCATCTACCTTGACGATATTCTTATTTTTTCACCTGATATTATTACTCATCGCCATCATGTCTCCTTGATTCTCCAACGCCTTCGGTCGCATCATCTGTACTGTAATGTGGACAAGTGTGTCTTTGAAAAAACGCATCTTCCTTTTCTTGGTCACGTGGTTTCTGGCTCCGGATTACGTATGGACCCTGAGAAATTAAAGGCGATTTCTGATTGGCCCCAACCGGTTGGACTTAAGGCCATCCAGCGGTTTATTGGATTCTCTAATTATTACCGCCACTTTATTAAAGGGTTTTCGTCTGTTATTGCTCCCATCACTTCCCTGACCAAGAAATCTGCCAACGCTAAGACCTGGCCACCAGAGGCGGTAGAGGCCTTCAAGTATCTTAAAGAAGCCTTCATATCGGCACCTATTCTTCAACAGCCAGATTCTTCCTTCCCCTTTTTTCTCGAAGTTGACGCATCCTCCACTGGAGTAGGAGCTATTTTGTCTCAGAAGAATTCTACTGGAAAGTTTTCTCCCTGTGGCTTCTTTTCTCGTAAATTCTCATCCACCGAAAAAAACTACGGCATTGGAGACAGAGAACTACTTGCTATCAGATTGGCCTTGGAGGCCTGGAGACATCATTTGGAGGGAGCCAGATTTCCTGTTACTATTTTTACGGATCACAAGAATCTGCTTTATCTACAAACTGCATCCTGCCTCAATCCCCGTCAGGCCAGATGGTCGTTATTTTTTTCACGATTCAATATGATCATTACCTTCAGACCAGGGTCCAAGAACAAGAAGGCTGATGCCCTCTCTCGTTCCTTTGATTCTATGGATACCGAAGAAGAGAGTGTTAGGTCTATTCTAGATCCAGAATGTATTTTGGCTACTACTCCTACTCGGGTGATCATTCCTCACGGGAAGACTTTGGTTCCTCCACATCTCCAAACTAAACTCCTTAAATGGGCTCATGCCTCCCGTTTTTCTGGTCATGCCGGTATAAAGAAGACCTTGGAATTTATCTCCCGTAGTTATTGGTGGCCGGCTATCCGTTCGGACGTTCGACAGTTTGTGACGGCGTGTTCCACTTGCGCTCAGAATAAAGTCCCTCGTCAGGCTCCATACGGTCTGCTGCAGCCTCTGCCAATTCCGGATCGACCTTGGAGTCATCTCTCCATGGATTTTATCACAGATTTACCCTCCTCCAGAGGGTTCTCAGTAGTGTGGGTGGTCACCGATCACCTTTCCCGAGCCGCTCATTTTGTGGCATTAAAAGGTCTCCCTTCTGCTCCTGTTCTGGCTCAACTCTTCATTAAAGAAATTTTCCGCCTACACGGCTGTCCAGATATTATCGTTTCTGATCGAGGAACTCAGTTTGTGGCAAGATTTTGGAGGGCCTTTTCTCGTCTTTGTGGAATTAAGTTAAATTTCTCTTCTGCATATCATCCGCAAAGTAATGGTCTCACGGAAAGGACGAATCAAGAATTGGAGAAATTCCTCAGATGTTTCATTTCAGCTAAACATGATGATTGGGTTGATTTATTACCTTGGGCAGAATTCGCCCACAATAATAATTCACACGACTCTACCTCCATTTCTCCCTTTTTTGCTCTTCAGGGATTTCATCCTAAAGTTCCACCCTTCAAAGAGTTAACCGCTTCTGGGGTTCCTGCAGTGGATTCCCTTCTATCGGACTTCTCGTCTAGGTGGGATCTTATCAAACGCAAATTACTCCACACCTCTGCCATCAGTAAAAAAGCATTTGACAAAAGAAGAAGACCGTCTCCACTACTCACTCCTGGTGACAAAGTGTGGTTGTCTACAAGGAATCTTCGCCTGTTGGTTCCTTCTAGGAAGTTCGCTCCCCGATTTATCGGTCCCTTCAAGATCACTGAGGTCATTAATCCGGTGGCCTTTAGATTAAAATTACCCCCTACCTTGAGGATTCCCAATGTCTTCCACATTTCCCTTCTCAAACCACTTGTTGTTAACAAATTCTTCTCTTCTAAAAGACCTCCTGCTGCTATTTCTGCACCAGATCAGGAATTTGAGGTGAAGGAGATTCTAGATTCTCGGATTTCCAGAGGTTCCTTGCAGTTCCTGGTTGACTGGAAAGGTTACGGTCCTGAAGAGCGTTCTTGGATTCCTGCACGAGACCTTCATGCTCCGAGTTTGTTGAAGAATTTCCATACCAAGTTCCCTCTAAAGCCTTATAGGTTGTCCGGAGGCCACCCCTGAAGGAGGGGGTACTGTTAGAAACTTACCTTCCCCGTTCCGCTGCGCTGTCAGCGGGAGCTGACAGCGGTGTCCATGTCTTCAGCGCTGCTTCCGTTAGCGCTGCCGCACTTCCTGCTTCTCTCTGCTGCTGATCATGTGACTCCTGGGCGGGGAATTCAAACTCCTATATTTTCCCTGCTCTGACACGCTGCCTGTGTCAGAGCAATGTGTTTCCTGTTCCTGGCTACAGTTCCTGTGTCCTGACTCCTGTGATCCTGCTCCCTGTTAACCCCTCTATTCCTCCTACTCCTGTGTACCTACCTGGCTGTGTGACCGACTATTCTCTGGATCTCCCTCTGGCACCGTATACCTGATACCTTCTGTGTACCGACCCGGCTGTGTTACCGACTATTCTCTGGATCCTGCCACGCACCCATTGCCTCCGTGGATCTACCGGTTTCTGTTCCAGACCTACTACGCCTGGAATTCACGTAGGCTAATCTGGGGGCCGCGACCTGCGGTTCTTCGGCAGCTAAGCCCACACTACCTTGCGGTGGTTCTTGGTGAAGACCGGAAGGCCGTTAGACTCCGCGCCCTAGGTAAGCCTGTGCTAATACTGACTAAGGCATCAAGATCGTAACAGTTTGCTCTGACCATTATCTAACTGATGGAAGCGACAGGGAATCCCACTGCGAGAGTACTACTGGATAACTTAGCGGCTCAGGTTGAGGAACAGGGGAAAAATCAAGAACAGTTATTACAGATTCTGCAGACTCTGTCTAACAGGTTGGATACGCTCCAAGCAGCTCAGGTGGCAGCTCCTAATCCTCCACCTGCTCCGGCCCCACAGCCTGCCCCCGCTCCAAGCGGTTCAGCTGTATTTGCCCCCACCACCTCTCAACTCCGCATACCTAACCCACCCAAGTTCAATGGGGATCCTAAGGAATGCCGAGGCTTCTTGAACCAGTGTGCTATTCAATTCGAACTCTTGCCCGGGAACTTTCCCACACAGAAAACTAAAGTCGCCTATATTATTTCTTTATTGTCTGGTCAAGCGCTTGCCTGGGCTTCTCCTCTCTGGGAACATGATGACCCCATTCTCCATAATTGTGCCACTTTCTTGGAAACCTTCAGACGCATCTTTGATGAACCCGGACGAGTCTCCAGTGCAGCTTCTGGACTCCTCCGTCTGCGCCAGGGTACCCTTACTCTGGGCCAGTATGCCCTTCAATTTCGCACTATGGCGGCCGAACTTCGTTGGAACAATGAAGCTTTAGTGGCCACCTTTTGGCAAGGCTTGTCCGATCGTATTAAGGACGAGCTAGCAGCCCGAGAGTTACCCACTAACCTGGATGCCTTGATCTCTCTCTGTAACCAGATTGATATACGTTTCCGTGAACGCACTCAGGAAAGAGAGAGTTCCCGTCGATCTACCTTCCGTTTGGCTCCTCGCTTCCAAAGTCCTATTACACCGGAGGAAGAGCCTATGCAGTTGGGAAGAGCACGTTTATCCCAGGAGGAAAGAGAGAGGCGGTTCAAGAATCGTTTATGCCTTTATTGCGGGGAACCCGGTCATGTCCTGAGTCAATGTGGGAAGCGCCCGGGAAACGATCGGACCTAACTGATGACGGAGAGACTAAGTTAGGTATGAACATTCTCTCTCCTATGGACTCTAGTTTTTCTATCCAAGTTATTCTGCAATATACTGATAAACAATTGTCTCTTCCAGCGCTTATTGACTCCGGTGCACCAGGGAACTTTTTACGAGCTGACATTGTAGAGCGGTTATCATTGCCTAGGCAACCCTTAGATCCACCTATTGCCATTACAGCTATAGATGGCAGTCGTATCATTGGAGGATCCATTAAGAACAGAACTGTTAACATGTCTCTACGCATTGGAGCCTTGCACACTGAGGAAATCTCCTTCTTAGTCATTCCAAAGGCTATCAACCCGTTGATCTTAGGCCTACCTTGGCTCAGACTTCACTCCCCCACTTTAGATTGGCAGAAACCGGAAGTTCTTGCATGGGGTTCAGAGTGTCATTCCCGATGTCTTCCCAGGATTCATAGACCCGCTATGGGCTGTCTCCCAACACCCTCCGGTATTCCTCCTCAATATCATTCGTTTTCTGATGTCTTTTGTGAAAAGGAGGCTTCCAAGTTACCCCCTCATAGACCTTGGGATTGCTCCATTGAATTGTTGCCGGATAAGACACCACCTAGAGGACGGGTATTTCCATTATCTCTACCCGAATCAGAGGCCATGTCCCTATATATTAAGGAGAATCTAAACAGGGGTTTTATCCGGAAATCCTCGTCACCAGCAGGAGCAGGGTTCTTTTTCGTAAAAAAGAAGGACGGCGGATTGCGTCCTTGCATAGACTACCGTGGCCTCAACGCCATAACGAAAAAGAATAGGTACCCCTTACCATTAATCTCTGAACTCTTTGATAGGATCAAGGGAGCTTCAATTTTTTCTAAGCTGGATTTGAAAGGGGCCTACAACCTTATCCGTATTAAACAAGGAGATGAATGGAAGACGGCGTTCAATACGCACGATGGGCATTTTGAGTATCTTGTCATGCCATTTGGACTTTGTAACGCTCCTGCGGTTTTTCAAAATTTTATTAACGAAGTCTTTCAGGATTTCCTGTATCAATTTGTTGTCATCTACCTTGACGATATTCTTATTTTTTCACCTGATATTATTACTCATCGCCATCATGTCTCCTTGATTCTCCAACGCCTTCGGTCGCATCATCTGTACTGTAATGTGGACAAGTGTGTCTTTGAAAAAACGCATCTTCCTTTTCTTGGTCACGTGGTTTCTGGCTCCGGATTACGTATGGACCCTGAGAAATTAAAGGCGATTTCTGATTGGCCCCAACCGGTTGGACTTAAGGCCATCCAGCGGTTTATTGGATTCTCTAATTATTACCGCCACTTTATTAAAGGGTTTTCGTCTGTTATTGCTCCCATCACTTCCCTGACCAAGAAATCTGCCAACGCTAAGACCTGGCCACCAGAGGCGGTAGAGGCCTTCAAGTATCTTAAAGAAGCCTTCATATCGGCACCTATTCTTCAACAGCCAGATTCTTCCTTCCCCTTTTTTCTCGAAGTTGACGCATCCTCCACTGGAGTAGGAGCTATTTTGTCTCAGAAGAATTCTACTGGAAAGTTTTCTCCCTGTGGCTTCTTTTCTCGTAAATTCTCATCCACCGAAAAAAACTACGGCATTGGAGACAGAGAACTACTTGCTATCAGATTGGCCTTGGAGGCCTGGAGACATCATTTGGAGGGAGCCAGATTTCCTGTTACTATTTTTACGGATCACAAGAATCTGCTTTATCTACAAACTGCATCCTGCCTCAATCCCCGTCAGGCCAGATGGTCGTTATTTTTTTCACGATTCAATATGATCATTACCTTCAGACCAGGGTCCAAGAACAAGAAGGCTGATGCCCTCTCTCGTTCCTTTGATTCTATGGATACCGAAGAAGAGAGTGTTAGGTCTATTCTAGATCCAGAATGTATTTTGGCTACTACTCCTACTCGGGTGATCATTCCTCACGGGAAGACTTTGGTTCCTCCACATCTCCAAACTAAACTCCTTAAATGGGCTCATGCCTCCCGTTTTTCTGGTCATGCCGGTATAAAGAAGACCTTGGAATTTATCTCCCGTAGTTATTGGTGGCCGGCTATCCGTTCGGACGTTCGACAGTTTGTGACGGCGTGTTCCACTTGCGCTCAGAATAAAGTCCCTCGTCAGGCTCCATACGGTCTGCTGCAGCCTCTGCCAATTCCGGATCGACCTTGGAGTCATCTCTCCATGGATTTTATCACAGATTTACCCTCCTCCAGAGGGTTCTCAGTAGTGTGGGTGGTCACCGATCACCTTTCCCGAGCCGCTCATTTTGTGGCATTAAAAGGTCTCCCTTCTGCTCCTGTTCTGGCTCAACTCTTCATTAAAGAAATTTTCCGCCTACACGGCTGTCCAGATATTATCGTTTCTGATCGAGGAACTCAGTTTGTGGCAAGATTTTGGAGGGCCTTTTCTCGTCTTTGTGGAATTAAGTTAAATTTCTCTTCTGCATATCATCCGCAAAGTAATGGTCTCACGGAAAGGACGAATCAAGAATTGGAGAAATTCCTCAGATGTTTCATTTCAGCTAAACATGATGATTGGGTTGATTTATTACCTTGGGCAGAATTCGCCCACAATAATAATTCACACGACTCTACCTCCATTTCTCCCTTTTTTGCTCTTCAGGGATTTCATCCTAAAGTTCCACCCTTCAAAGAGTTAACCGCTTCTGGGGTTCCTGCAGTGGATTCCCTTCTATCGGACTTCTCGTCTAGGTGGGATCTTATCAAACGCAAATTACTCCACACCTCTGCCATCAGTAAAAAAGCATTTGACAAAAGAAGAAGACCGTCTCCACTATTCACTCCTGGTGACAAAGTGTGGTTGTCTACAAGGAATCTTCGCCTGTTGGTTCCTTCTAGGAAGTTCGCTCCCCGATTTATCGGTCCCTTCAAGATCACTGAGGTCATTAATCCGGTGGCCTTTAGATTAAAATTACCCCCTACCTTGAGGATTCCCAATGTCTTCCACATTTCCCTTCTCAAACCACTTGTTGTTAACAAATTCTTCTCTTCTAAAAGACCTCCTGCTGCTATTTCTGCACCAGATCAGGAATTTGAGGTGAAGGAGATTCTAGATTCTCGGATTTCCAGAGGTTCCTTGCAGTTCCTGGTTGACTGGAAAGGTTACGGTCCTGAAGAGCGTTCTTGGATTCCTGCACGAGACCTTCATGCTCCGAGTTTGTTGAAGAATTTCCATACCAAGTTCCCTCTAAAGCCTTATAGGTTGTCCGGAGGCCACCCCTGAAGGAGGGGGTACTGTTAGGAACTTACCTTCCCCGTTCCGCTGCGCTGTCAGCGGGAGCTGACAGCGGTGTCCATGTCTTCAGCGCTGCTTCCGTTAGCGCTGCCGCACTTCCTGCTTCTCTCTGCTGCTGATCATGTGACTCCTGGGCGGGGAATTCAAACTCCTATATTTTCCCTGCTCTGACACGCTGCCTGTGTCAGAGCAATGTGTTTCCTGTTCCTGGCTACAGTTCCTGTGTCCTGACTCCTGTGATCCTGCTCCCTGTTAACCCCTCTATTCCTCCTACTCCTGTGTACCTACCTGGCTGTGTGACCGACTATTCTCTGGATCTCCCTCTGGCACCGTATACCTGATACCTCCTGTGTACCGACCCGGCTGTGTGACCGACTATTCTCTGGATCTCCCTCTGGCACCGTATACCTGATACCTTCTGTGTACCGACCCGGCTGTGTGACCGACTATTCTCTGGATCTCCCTCTGGCACCGTATACCTGATACCTTCTGTGTACCGACCCGGCTGTGTTACGGACTATTCTCTGGATCCTGCCACGCACCCATTGCCTCCGTGGATCTACCGGTTTCTGTTCCAGACCTACTACGCCTGGAATTCACGTAGGCTAATCTGGGGGCCGCGACCTGCGGTTCTTCGGCAGCTAAGCCCACACTACCTTGCGGTGGTTCTTGGTGAAGACCGGAAGGCCGTTAGACTCCGCGCCCTAGGTAAGCCTGTGCTAATACTGACTAAGGCATCAAGATCGTAACACTGTATCGGTGCTTGTCCGGAAAAGAACGGAACTTGCAGTGATAGGAAAAGATGATGGAACCGAACGTAGGCAGTTGCCAGGGTTAACTGCAACCCACAGTACCGGTGAGAGTCCAGAGACTGGATGGGAACAGTTCCTAGGCGGTTGCCAGGGATAACTACAACCCGCAGTACCAGTGATAGTCCGGAGATTAGAGGGGAACAGTTCCTAGGCAGGTGCCAGGGGTAACTACAACCCACAGTACCAGTGGTAGTCCGGAGACTAGAGGGAAACAGTTCCTAGGCGGTTGCCATAGGTAACTACAACTACAGGCACACGGTGATATAAGTAAACAATCAAAAGGTACCTGTTGCAAGGTGAGTCCGGAGCCAGAGGAAGATTTTCATAAATCAGAGCGCAGAGATGCTGCAGGGGCTGCATCTCCATATACAGGTTAGGATGAGCAGAGGAGCTTGAGATCACGCCGGAGCCATGCCTGGGAGCACAACCGGAAGATAGCTGACTGAAACTGGTGAGTAGATAGTAGAATAGTCAATGGAGAAGCAGGGTTCGTACACGGAGAATCCAAACAGGAGAAGAGTCAAAGCAGAGCTGAGTCGGTACACAGGGAAATCCAAAGAAGAGTATACAGGAGCGGTAATGGTCTGGTACATGGAGATACCACACGCAGGCAGGAAACAACAGGAACAGGTAACAGGGAAAACACAAGGGAGCAGAACACTATGGTAAACGTATTACCGGCAATCCTGCAGAGGATTAGCCGGCTATTTAAGGAGAGCAGAACCAATGGGCTGTAGGTGATAATGAGGAGCCAGGTGAGTGAGCTCAGAGAAACAGGCTGGCCAGGTGAGGCATACATAGAAATGACAGCATGAATGATGGCAGATTCTGACAGAGAACAGACCTAACTGACCCTTTCTAAGACCTATCTAATCTTCTAGCTAATCTATCTGTCTATTTGATCTACCTAAACAAATCTACCTAATCTATCTAAAAACTAAACTGACTACCTATCTAAACACCCAGGTGGCTATCTAATACCTACCAAATTACCTACCTACCTATCCCTAACTAACTATCTATCTACCCATCTCTAACTAACTATCTAGCTATCTATCTAATTACTCTGACAGAGAGACCGGCGAGTCATAACAGTTTTTAGATCAACGTTCAGTAATGAAATAGGCCTATAGCTGGAGCAAAGAGAGTGGTCTTTCACTGCTTTTGAGATACCAATTATGATAGCCCTAGTGGTGGCAGAATCAAAGGAAGTCCCCTCGAGCACTTCATTAAAGAATTTTGTTAGGCGGGGACCGAGGACCCCAGCAAACTTTTTGTAATACTGAGGATCCGGAGCCGACAAAGCCTTCAAGGACTTAGTGGTTGCCAGGACCTCAGGCAGGGTGATATCTGCATTCAGTGAAGACTGCTGTGTTAGGATGATTTCAGGAAGAGGAGAGGATGAGAGGTAGTCAGTCAGGGTAGGAACCGGGAGGTCCCCACAAGGAGGAGGTGCAGGAAGATTGTATAGAGAATAATAAAACTCCCTGAATTCTCTATCGCTGATGGGTCATAAGCGATATCGCCTGAGGGGAACTGTCGAATTTTATCAATATGATTCAGGGCTCATTTATTTAAGTCATAAACATAAAAATATTTACAAATCATTTTTTTATTGATTGTTTATGGAAATGAAACATAAAAAATGGACCTCCTTTAATGAGCCACAGCAACAATAAAAACATATAGGAGAGCTACGGAAAGACATTGTAGGATTCTCTTTGGGCTGACTGATCAGTTACAAACTAGCCACCGCAATCATCAAGATGTCAAGAATAAAGTTATTGTCTGGATAGAACACTGTAAAAGTACATTGTATCTAACATCCCCCCTCACCTCAACCTGCAGAACTTTGGGTGAAAAATAATAAACTCATTTGCACCCCTTGCATTGTAACATGGTTTTGTCCAGAAAACTTAAGTTAGATAACTTACCTAAATTCTTGCCTAAGTTCCTTAATGAATCAGGCCCTTGATGTCCATATAAAATAAGTGGTTACATACATATTTGTCCTTTTATAGAATTCATATCCAAAGTTTGAGCATGATTTCTAAGAAGACTAGATATTCGTTTTTCATATCTCTCTAACTGTCAATCATGTTCTTAGAAATCAGTCTGTATCTGCTGTCATAGTAATCAATTGAAAGTCTCAAACTTCAATGACTGCAGGAGGAGCCTGATGGACACTGTATACTTGACATGGGTGTGCTTTATATCCTATACTGTGAAGATGTATATTGAACACTAGGGAGCTATGTACTGGGCATAGGGAAACATTGACAAAAACTATTATTTTGAAAATAAAATATTCTGTATATGGTATAAATGTGCAAATTAGCACCCCAATAAAAAGCCCCCTTTTAACTCTATGGGGTAAATGTATCAAGCTGAGAGTTTTCCGGCAGGTTTGAAAAGCCAATCGGATTCTAGCTATCATTTCTTTACTACATTCTAAAAAATGCTAGCTAGAATCTGATTGGTTGCTATAGGCAACATCTCCACTTTTCAAACCTGCCGGAAAACACTCAGGTTGATACATTTACCCTCAAGTCTGTCTGCAAATTTTAAATTTGTCCCCTGCAGTGTAGCCTGGTTTTGCCAAGATGCACAACTGAATATAGACATACAGTGGTGTCCTGTGGTATATATATAGTACCATCAACATACTGCTGGCAGCTGGCAGAGAACTAGAACAGAAGGCCTTGGAGCTAGCCTCCAGATGCTCCTCTACAAGAAACCAATGAGAGGAAGTTTTGAGCTAGTGATGACTTGAGCGTATGCGAGCAGTTTCTCTAGGAGGGAACTGCTCGTAAGTGGATGGTTAAAGAGCCGCTGAAAGGAGAGGAAGAAGCCGCTGAGGTTAGGACTGGTATTTTAAAGAATTTGGGGAAAGGGGAAGATAAAAATCAGTGTGAGAGAAAGAAATAGGAATCTGTGAGAGGAAAGTATGAAGAGAAGAGTGGAAAGGGATGAGAAAGGGAAACAGAGGCAATTGATAGATGAGCACATGGAGACACTAAAAAGAGGCAGAGACTCACAGACATAGGGGGCCTTTTTAAGAAAGGTTATGCCAGTTTTAGACTGGCATAACCTATTTATCAAAGCCCCTGAGTTGGTGAAGACTATTACAAAGCATGAGGAAGCCTATTTAACAAGGTCAGTGGTGGTACAAGTACCACTAACAAAATCGCAGGACTCCTCATCAAAAAAAATGCTTTTTTTCTTAGATAAAATGTTAAATTAATTATTATTTTTGAAGGGCCAACGTAATACCCTCTTGTCTTTCAGAGCGTCCTCCCTTTTACAGAAACCAGAAACTCCAACATTGTTTTTATGACAATGCAGACAAAGCTGACTCCTAACTTGCCCAAAAGCTTCGTCAGAAGCGCGCTTGAGGCCTCGTTGACAAACTCCATTGCAATTCCACTAGCTCTGTGACATACGATCCTTTAGATATTGTCAATGAATTTAGAGACTGTTATGCCTTTTTATATACTCTTCCTGCCTCTTTGCCCCAGGAGGATCTTTTGTCGTAAACCCTGGAGTTGTATTTAGCCAACACCTCTCTCCCACTCCTTTCCCAATCCTAGCTCTCATGCTTATATGCGGACTTCACTGATAATGAGTTAACAATGGCGATTAAATCTTTGAAGCCCTCATTGGCTCTAGGCCCAGGTGGCTTCTCGGCACAATACTATAAGAGGTTTGCAGCAGTCCTTGTTCCGCACTTAACAACCTTTTATAATCAAATTCTTGAGGGAGCATCCTTTGTCTCTGCTACAACTCTCGCTAGCATTGTGGTCATTCCAAAACCTGGAAAAACCTTCTACACTGTGCGGGCTACAAGCCATTCTCTCTCCTCAACATAGACCTCAAACTGTATGCCAAAATTTTGGCCACCAGGCTCAATCTCCTACTTCCAGCCTTAGTCCACAAGGACCAGGTTCATTTCATTCTGGGGAGGCAAACCCCAGATAATACCAGGAGGACCATTGACCTGATAAACTTCGTTCATGATGGCAAGCTGCCCTCTCTAATAATGGCACTGGACGTCGAAAAGGCATTTGACCGCATCTCCTGGCCGATCATGTTCATGCTTGGCATGCTTGGCTCGATGGGCTTCTTTGGCAGGTTTTAACGGGCATCTCAGCTCTTTCCGGTCTCCCTTTGCTACTGTCTCAGCAAATGGCCTTACCTCCAAGCCCTTTATAATTGGCAATGACATTCGTCAAGGATGCTCCCTCTCCCCTTTAATTTTTGGGCTTATATATGAGCCACTAGCGTCCAGAATACGTGCTGACCAATCCATCTCGGACATTCGGGTTGGATCTACGAAAAATAAGATTGCCTTGTATGCAGACAATGTCTTCATTAGCATATCCCACCCGGTCATCTCTCTTTCCCCCATTCTTTCTGAACTAGACATGTCTGGGCACTTTTTGAGCTACAAGATCAATCCTGCCAAAGCGGAGACCCTAGACTTTTATATCCCACAACCTGATAAACTAATTTTAGATTGCACATTTCCGTTCACCTGGTGCCTCTGAAAGATAAAATATTTAGGCATTTACCTGACCAAAAAAACCTTTCCCAACTCTTTCAAACCAACTTATCCCACAAATAAAATCAGATTTGTCTACTTGGTCCTACCAATTTTACTCATGGATAGGTCACATCACTGTGGTCAAAATTCATATACTTCCTAGACTATTATATCTTTTCCGAACCCTCCCTATTCGAATATCCGCCTATGTCTTTAAATTTCTCCAATACGAAACATCCAAATTTATTTGGACGGGTAAGTGTCCACTTATACAACACCGGGTTCTTCAGAGGTCCTACAGGATGGTGGGCTAGGTATCCCAAACTTATTTTTCACCCCAAATCGCTCAGTATGTTCTATGGAATGGCCCTACATCTGCTAGGCTTTGGGCTACTGTCGAAGCTAAATGTCTGGGACTACTCACCCCTGCTTCCCTTCTCTAGCTTCCAAGGGTGCACTGACTTAAAAAAGTCCTAAACATCCCATGGTCTCTCACTCATTGGCTATCTGGGACTTGACCTTTGGATTTCACGGTTTCTCCCCTTAACCCTCTCCAGTAGCACTCTTTTCAATTCCCCAGAGTTCCCCCCTGGATTACTTCCCTCTTCATTCTTCCCCTGGCACACCCGAAGGGTTCGATATTTAAACGATATCACCCGCAGCTCCTTATTTCCCCACATTGCTGAAATTCCAACAAAAGCTGGACTACCAACATAATACTTTTATCAGTACCTACAAATTCGTAACTTCCACTCTACTGTCAAATCCCGCTTCACCTCTCGCCCACTCACTACCATTGTGACTAGTCTCTCTCCCTCTGGTACTATTTACGGCCACGGGGGAGAGCCAGACCCCGGAGCAGGGTCCCTGGAGGTAGTTTTAGGTGGGACATTTAAAAGATAACTGTCCCGCCTCAGACAGTCTGGCACCAAAGGAGGAGAGTGGGCTGAGCTCCCCTCCCCCTGGCAGCTCGTGGACAGGGGGAAAGTACACTCCCCCTACCTATAGCTTCAATGCAGGTTGCATGAATCAGTCCAGATTGGTTAACAGGGCAGGAGGCTGGATACCTCCTGCCAAGATAGTCTCCAAAAATGTATAAAACGAGACCTGTTTTTCACTGAAATGCATTATTCCATCGGTACCTTTTTTGATGCCACTAGTAGCTTCAACGAATGGATGTAACTGTCCTTTTCAGGACTTCCTGAGTTAAAAATTATCAACTGCTTACGGAACCTGCTTTGACGCCTACTTATCTGCTGTAATTCCTGTAATTAAACCAAGCTATTCCGTTATTCCAGTACCAACACTTTGCTGCTACCTGCAGCTCTGGCCAGTGTGATACGCCAGGGGGAACCATCGAGAGCAATCCTGATCTGAAGGCAAAAGGAGTACCAGCAATTGGGTACACTAGCAGTGAAAGTTACCCAGAAGGACGCAGTTCTGGACACCGCAAAGGAGTCCAGTGGAGGCACCAGCATAAGCCCCTCCTACTGCGGTTAGAGGGTGCATTTGGAAAATAGAAAAGAGAACGGTGGCAAGGCAGGCCCAACTGGTTCCCAGCAACTCAACAGACAGGGTGGCATAGGCGGTCCATCCTGTCACATGGGAGGATTGAGACATTTGGTCCTACTTACAGTGTAAACAGTCAAATATAAGGGGAGCAGAATGTCAATAGAGGCTATTCTATCTTTGAGGATCCTGGTGCACAAGACATCAGCAAAATGGACTCTGGGCCAGGCATTGAAGTGCCACTGGAAGAAACCTACCAGGACAGGGTCTGTGTGAGCCAGTAGCCCAGGCTGGGGGATACAGGACTGTCTAACTAAACAGTAGTTTAGGTGGATACAATTATGAAAGATACAGAGATTATTACTTTGGAGTGCTCACTGCAATTGGCTGCTGGATGGTACACGCTACCATTTGCCCTGTACCGTGTGAACATCTTATGGTGTTGTGCTGTCATAATAAAGCCTTATTTTGGATATACTCTGGTCTACCCGAGTGAGTTGAATCCCACGGATGGTAACCACCATCTGAGCTAACGGTGGTTTCCTCACACATGCAATACAAGCAGGCTTTGAACATCTTCCTCTGGACACCAGTGATTACTTCCGTAAAGGATTTTACAGACAGCTTAATTTCCAATTTTCAAGTAGTGGTATTGACATGCTGCACTATGAGCCCCTCTCCCTGCGCTTTATCTTTATATTGTTAGTAGTATATTATTTATAGCAGTATAATGTGTAGCAATAACTTACAAATACTTGCTACACAATACTAATTAATAGTATAGTAGGTAGTGAATTGGCCATTCTCTTGGCACACTGATGTCATACAATGCTATTTAGCTTCCAATTCTACTTTCAGTCCCCTACTTATCAGCATGTTCAATCTCTCTAGAATTACTGCAGAGAAGGGGCAGGGGGACGTTTCAGATTTTCTTCCGTTTGTCAGCATGTTATTTTAGATGAGCTCCTTAATGTTGCAAGTTGCAGAACTGACTGAATTAAATCATATCCTTATTTGCTGCTTCTTGACCAGAATAAAAATGTGAAATATACATCGTACAGCCATTACAACTGTAGCTTTCACCTCCTAGTACAAGTAGGGGTTTTCTGATACGGAAACCAGTTATCCATAAAGTTCAGAAAACCTGAAAGGAAAATTGTGAATTATTACTGCTATTTGGTCATTTTGTCACAAACACTCCCATGACCACCAGATGTTTCCTACAGCACTTACTATGTAAACAATTTAATGAGGAAGGGAACATCAGGAGCATTGTGAGGAGAGAAAGGAATCATTTTCAATCGATTGTGTTATACGCCAAGTTCCAGTCATCTGTACAATAGCCCCCATACCTGTACCTATTACTACTATTATTATTATTATTATTATTATTATCATCATTATCTGGTATATACTGTGTATATATATATATATATATATATATATATATATATATAGTCATCGTATTTTGCAGCAATTTACAATATGAAAAATTGCAGTGCAAGTGCTGATGCAAGAAGTATAACGGTCTCTGTCTGTATGTGCTTACAATCTACAGAAAAGGGAAATGCGACATATTTAGCTTCTGAACCACTGCCTTGGTAATGTCACCATTTTCTAGTGCAAATAATTCCTAGTGTAAAGTGTTTGCTAGTGACAAGTTAAATCATACTTGCCAACATTTTTTTTTCTTTTTCCGGGAGATGCCGGCTGGGACGTGGGCGTGCAGGGGGCGGGGCTGCGAAATCGCGTCATTTTGGCCCCGCCCCTGTGACGGAATGACGCAAATCGCGTCATTTTACAGTGGGGGCGGGGCTAAACGCCGCGATTCCGGGTGAATCGCGGCGTTTAAACTAAATTTTTCCCCCTTCCTATCAGGGAGATTGCCACACTCGTCCGGGAGACTCTCGCAAAATGCGGGAGTCTCCCGGACAATCCGGGAGAGTTGGCAAGTATGAGTTAAATACTGCCCCAGACCATAAAATAAATGGCCCCATATTTTAATGTTTCTTGTGTACTTTCTATCACTAATATAATGTATGGATAAAAAGTACAGAGCACAGTAAGTCATATTTAAAGAGGTGTCAGGAGACAGTTTTTGTCAGTAAATCTCTTATTAGGGTAGGATGTGCCAGACTTACAGTCTATTCTATTAGTAGCTTTGTACATAGGTCATAAAAGAAATATCCCCCTTTTCTAACACTCTGCAATACATAATTGAAGATGATTTCCCACATGAGTCTTGTTCTTATCTTTATGTCAGTACTTTCCTGAGTGAGCTGGGCCTCAGCAATCACTGTAACTTGCCGAGGTTTCTTCTTAACTCCCTAGAGCAGAGTAATTGGCAGCAGCTTATTGTTTTCATCCTGCTTTCTGTGTCTGCCTAAACCAGCAGGAGCAGAGCTGCATGTTTAATATCTGTTTGGTAATTTCAATTGCACTGTAGAATGCCTGGACTGCTCATAAGAGCCAGAGGGTAAATGTATCAAATAGTGATTTTTGTAAATCGCCAATAACCAGCGACTTTGCATGGTAAATTTAAAGAGACAATAGCTGAATAATCTAATCTCATGCAATAACACCTGCAAAATTTTACTTTGTCATTATACCTTCAACAAAACATAAGCCTGTGTTAGGGGAGACCTTAGTGGCTTCCCCCGTACCCATCTTGTCCCTCTTCAGTCCATACTCAATGCTGCCGCCCGACTAATTTTCATCTCTTGCTGGTTTTCATCTGCCTTCCCTCTCTGTCAAGCTCTACACAGGCAAGGGTTTTTTGGGGCAAAGGCCTTACCGGGATGTTTCCTAAATAGGCGGCTTCGTGTATCACTTTTTTTTAAAAAAAAAACATTTTTATTATAATTTTCATTTCTTTGCCACCCGCCACATGTGGGGGGGTGGGTGTTAAAGTGGGCGTGGTAGTGAGCAAGGGCATTGGTGGTCAGTGGAAAGCAACAGGCAGCGAATCAGGAGGCTTCCTGTTGCTTTCCACTGACCACCAATTATGTAAAATACATGAATTATACTGCTGAAGAGCAGCTTCCTTTTTTTTCTTGTTTGCTTCATGTAATGGCTTTCGTTATCAATAACAGGTATTTAGTTTCCTTATCAGTGGTGGAGGTGGAAATTTAGAGTCCTGTCCGTTCATTTCTCCCACCTACTTAAATCTCTCTCTCGTATCTCACTGTCACTCAACCAGTTAAAATTTAAGTGAATGGCTTGAGGCTGCCCAGGGAATTTGTTTGTTTTAAATTAATTTTAGATCAATTTTTTTAACACTTCCCCTCTGCTCAAATTTTTGTCTGCACAATCCCAACCACCCCTCATTCCTGTCTGTGTCTTGTCTGTGGTCCTATTCTCCTTTCCTCCTCATTCTGAACATTGCGGTCAATGCAGTAAATTCATGACAAAGCAGACCTATGGCAAATCAGTATACAGTGCAGTATAATAGTGGAGGTGGTGACAGCAGAAAAGCAATGACAGTGGAAAATGAGACAGTGACAGGAGAGGGGAGAAAAAACAGAGGTAGCCATGGAGCAGTTGGAGAGTAAATGGAGAGCAGGATCAGCGAGATAGGGTAGGGGACAAGGACAGAAAGTGGTAAGAGGAAGGGACGTAAACAGACAGTGGAGGAAGATTAGTAGTTTAATAGGTTTCTGTTTTCTGATCTGTTTAAGTGTAGAAAGATTTCTGTTGGCATGCACATCTACGTCATTCTGTGCTGCCGCCCTGTTCATTAATCACATTTTCTCCAAGTCAGTATAGTAAACAGTCGTTGAGAAGAATAGGTCGGGCTCCTGAGGATTCGTACTAAAGATGTGGCGGTGAGTCCTGTCGAGGTTGCCAGCATCATGAATAAGATTACACCGACACACAGAACACAAAATAATAAATAAGATGCAACAAATACCAGAGTGTTCACCACACTGCAAATACACAGACTCCTCCTACTCCTACCTCGTATATCTCATCTTTTCCCAGTCACTATGACCCACAATGCTGGCAGCTGAGCCACATTTCCACCTGTATCTACCCATGTGGCAGGGACTAAGCTCAATGACACCCTGTTTTTGATGGGTGCACAAAGTAGCAAAGTCCATGGAAACCTCACAATGCCCTTGTGGCTGAACCTTTGCCTCCCTGTACCAGCCCACCGTAGCTGTATCCACGCATCAGAACTGTGCAGCATTGAGAGATAGCACAGCAACATGTGCTCTACAGTATATATAGCTCTAAAACCAGTCTCCACCCCTACCATATATGCAAATAGGCTCTTGAACACAGAACAAGCCTTGGGAAGTGTATAATAACTAGTTATTACATACAATATTTAACAGTAAGAGATAGCTCTAACTTTAACGGCAATGCCTTATCTCATATTAAGATTGAATCAATATATAACAACACAATATGTATTAAAATAGCTATTTCAACACTGTACCCTTTTATACTGAGGGATTCCATAGGAAGTTTCTAACAGCACACCGAGACAGGCTCAGAGAGGTGCCGCCACCTTTGGAATGTGATGATCAATATAACATCCTCATGTGCTTAGCTAAGACAAAAAAACTAATTATCATGTGCTTCTGTGTTAAGACTCCCTTAAAATACCAATATATGTATTAGAGTTATGATGTTGAATAATACACTTGGTACTAATAATAAGGGTACCTTTATGTATTTGACCACCCCACCTGGCGACATTTGGGAATTTGTAAAAGTGTGATCTTATTGCCCAGGTTATACACTATATCCAATATAGACAATGCAATTCAATATAAGCAATTGTAAACACCGTTTTGAATGAGAAGGGGATTCCAGCAGGCAAAACCCCTAGATTCAATGCCCTGACACCCTATTTCGGCACACCCCTACAAACTCTTTTTTGTCATGCCTAACAAAATGAATCACTGACTGATTTGCATGATAAATGTAGCATTTATTCTACTATTAAATCTGGGTACACACTACAGAATTTTCCGACCAATGTGTTATCTACCACGATTGTACCAACGACTGAAAAAATAAAAGTCCTGATCAGCATGCGGATTCATGCGTGCACACGATACATGTTTTTAAAGATTTACTGTCAGATCTATGCTCTTCATCTGTCATAAGTGTCGGCTGGAAAGATCATTACTCTGTAAACTTTATGGCGATCCTGAGCGTGAGTGCATACACATTGCAGGATTGAAAGGATGTTGTTCCATAGCTGAACGAGATTTATAGTTCTGCTGAACAATCAAATTAAATGATGATCTGTGCTTTGGAACAATCCTCGTTCATTGCTGGAGCATACACACTAATGCAATATCGGGCAGAACGGTCGTTTACCATTTAATTGATCCAATAATCAGCTGAAAAGTTTTTACCCAGCCTTAGGAGGAAGAATGCCCTTTGCGTAGTTTACATTCCCTTAATTTCCTCTTAATTACACAAATACAACAACAATTATTGATTGTCTTCTTTACCTAAATGCAAATCAATGTATGAATAAAGTGATATCAGCAATAATTGCAATCTGAAAAACGTCAAAAGCTTGTTGCAAGAGAAGTTATTTTAAATCTGTGTTTTTTTTCTAATGCCTGCTCTTTTCTTATACTATATTTTGTTGTTTTTTCCTATTGAAAGGTTTAGCAAGGCATTGTTTTGGAATTACTGATGGGGGGTTACCAAAACAAAAGCATAAAATCAGCATACTAACATAGAATATCAAATACTAAATAATGTAATTATTGTATAAGGTTATTATTTTCCAGTGCTACAAGGTGCCTCTTTATACTGGAATTTTAAGGTCAGTTGCTCTTTATTGCCCAACATAAATATTGTAAAAATCACACTAAATAATTGAGATTTGGCTGTAAAGCTGCAATTTCAATCAAATCCTAAACTGGTGCTAAGACCCATCCTTGAACTGATCCTGATATATGATAATTTGCACGACTTCAAAGCTCTCTGGATTTATGTGTTGTATATCCTTGTGTGTTACTGCTATATCATTGGATATGGGCAAAATGTAAAGCTTTAAATCAAATCTTCACCACTTCATGGAAAGTTCCGAAGGTAAAGTATGTCTGATCTTCAAAGGTAGCAGTATGGTTAATGCAGTGCATGATTTGTGTTCCTATTACAGGCACGGGGAGCATGGTGCTGACTTTATTTGCAGAGCAGCCACAGATGTGGGTGTGCTTGTTTAAAATGTAAAAATAACAGATAGGTTTCTATATGTAAAACCAGTGCTTTTTTTCCCATAGAACGCTGGGAACGGCGTTCCTGGACCTTTTTTTTTTTGATTAGCGGCGGCTTCTCAGCCGGCCTTTAACAATAAAAAAAAAAAAAAAAAAATCCATCTCTCCGGCGCGGCTGCGCCCTCCTCCCTTCTCTATTTGCTATGACTGTCGGGCGCGACGTCATCATGCACGTCGCGCCCGCCTTTCATTCACGGAGGTGTGAGCTGAGGAGCATATTTAACCTAAGAAGAGGAGCGCCACGCCAGAAAAGAAAAGTGAAAAGAAGTGAAGAGGAGAAAGGATGCAATAGAGGTAAGTTAAAGGAAAAATGGGGTGCCGTTTAAAAGAAAGTGGACAATAAAATAAATGGTGAAAGAAATAATTAAAAAGGCCAGCATGAGGGTGGGGGGAAGGGGGGGGTATAAAAATTAGTGGGGCACAGCATAAAAACTCAAGGGGGACCAAA
Organism: Mixophyes fleayi; assembly: GCF_038048845.1. Lineage (NCBI taxonomy): Eukaryota > Metazoa > Chordata > Amphibia > Anura > Limnodynastidae > Mixophyes > Mixophyes fleayi. The sequence goes on along the minus strand of NC_134405.1, from coordinate 255,266,194 downwards.
AAATTAGTAGGGGCACTGGCACAGGATGAACACTGAAGGGGGACATAAAAATTATTAGGGGCACTGGCACAGGATAACCACTAACGGGGGACATAAAAATTATTAGGGGCACTGGCACAGGATGAACACTAACGGGGGACATAAAAAATATTATTAGTGTGTATGTGGGGCACACTTTGGATTTAATACATGTGTGGAACAGGTTCTATATATAAAGGGCTAAAGTGACATCAATGGCTTCCAGTATTCTGTTGTCCGGTTTTTATTGTGTAAAATTGTTTGTATCAAATTGTTCTGGTATCTGCTTGGTCTATATATGCTATATGACCATCATATAATTGTTAGCCATATACCCTGATATATGATCAAAACATGACTGTGCCAGCTATAATAGTATATGCCTTAAGATTTATTTATTATTTTCTGATGTTTGGCTGGCTCACCGTCATCTAATAGTCAGCTGGTTTGTATCTAGTCTAAGGTCCCCAAGCCAAACCAGAGAGAGGTGCAAAGTAAGATCTTAATTTCCTTACTGAGCACTATGTAATGTGCCACATTATTTAGTGATACAAACTTGTAACAGCTATACTGTATGTATGCCACTGCTCAGCTTGTAGCACTGCTAATGTTGTCATTGGTTGTGTGGTCGAGTGCTCACTGCGGGCGGCGAGCGTTATGTTTCTTTACACTACTGACGTGTGTGGGGGTGTGAACAGTTAATGAGTACTTATAAAAGGTAAATAATTTTTTATTAGTAAAAAACGTTGGTGATTAGAATTGTTTTTATTTATTTTTAGTGTACACGTGTGACCCCAAATTGAAAAATGAAAAAAATTACTAATTACTTCTCAAACACGGGTCCTGCTAATAAAAAGGCCCGAATATTACCAGACACAACCACAGAACATACGCAAATAACGACACATGTTGATATTTGTGAATCTGATCTTGAGAAGCAAAGCCAAAGTACAAATGACTGGCCGGACTGCTGGACCTCTGATCAAAAAAAAGATTTTTGCTTGAAAAATGAATGGCTCTGTTTTGCCAAAATGAAACTTGGCTGTACGCCTTGTAGAAAAGTGTGAACTCTTGGAGTTGAAACGCAAATGGGAATGAAGCTTTCCAAAGAATGGTCCAACAATGAGATAACCTATTGTGGCAAAGATAGGAAGCAACAGTTGAGTTCACTTAGAAAAAATTTTCTTGATCATAGAGAATCTGCTGCACATAAAGCAGCATTAAAAATACTTGACAAAAGTGAAAAAATGACTATTGAGAATGTTTTTTTAACATCATTATCTCAGCAAAAAATAATAACGGCAAAAATCTTTAGAACTGCATATAAAGTAGCAAAGGAAAATCAATCATTCCATAATTTTGAGAATGAAATTGATATGCAACAACTGAACGGAGTTGAAATGGGTTCGTATTCTTCATTCTACAAATGCGTGTATTAACATTGTTAATCATACAAGTGAAGAAATGAGGAAAACTGTGGCTAAAGAAATTGTTCAATCCAATAATAAAATTTCATTGATAATTGATGAATCAACCACAATAAGCAAAAAAACTACCCTCATAGTATATGTTCGCTGCTGTATCAAACGTGTTGGAATGAATTCTCCGATAAATTTGTTTTTGGACTTGGTAGAACTTGAAAAAGTAACAGCAGAAGGAGTATTTGATTCCTTACTTAAATGTCTTCACTCTTACGGGATGACAGAAGATTATTTAAAAAAATATTTGGTTTCCCTGGCGTGCGACGGCGCTGCTGTGATGTTAGGGTGTAAAAGTGGAGTGAAAAAATTGATGTCAGAACGTTTTCCTTCTATTATAGTTTGGCATTGTAGTAATCACAGACTAGAATTATCAGTAGGTGATGCTGTCAAGGAAACTTCAGGAATAAATAGATTCAAATCATTTATTGATAAACTTTATGTCTTATACCATGCTTCACCAAAGAATAGTAGAGAATTACATTTATGTGCAGAATTACTAGGGGCTGAGCTGCTGAAAATTGGAAGAATTTTAAGTACTCGATGGGTGTCATCTAGTTTGCGTACAGTTTTGGCTGTGTGGAATAATTTTGAATCCCTTGTATATCATTTTGAAGAAGCAATACATGATCCTACAAGAGATAAAAATGATAAATGCACTTATGATGGCTTGAAAAGAAAAATCACATCTACAGAATTTCTATTGGACCTAGGATTGATGTGTGACGCTCTCCAAGAATTATCAGAATTAAGTTTGGAGCTACAGGACCGCAACATTGACCTATACAAGGCAAATAATAAAATAAAAATACTGGTACAAGTTTTTGAAGAAAGAAGACAGAACTTTGGGCCCTATTATAAATGCGCTGTTGATGCTGTACGTGATCTTCGCTTTTGTGGAGTTTTACTTCACGAAAAAGATTCAAGAAAGGATCCTCCCATTGACCCAAATACATTTTATACAAAATTGAAAGAGTCAATTGAAAAAAGATTGCTTGATGGCAAAGACGCTGAGTTGGCGTATTGGTCTCGAGTACTTGTTTAAAAACATTGGCCTGAAGATGTTAATACTCAACTCACATTTGGAGAAGTAGAAATTAGAAACTTGTCACTCAGACTGCAACTAAATGAAAGAGAAATGATTCGTGGATTCCGTGAATACAATCTCGAAAAGACATATCCAGAAAAACTGTTGCATTTGATACGGACTCTGAATACCATTCCCATTTCTTCAAGTGAATGTGAACGCGGGTTTTCGCAGATGAATATAATTGCCACCCCAACAAGAGCTTCGTTGAAGACTAAGACAATATCAGCACTTTTATTCATCAAACTTGTCGGACCACCTCTGAAACTTTTCAATCCTTCAAAGTACGTAGATCTGTGGTTACTCAGAGGACGACATTCAGCCATAGATACTAACAGCAAGGAAAGGAGTCGAGAAGATTTGTCGGACGAGAATTGGACAAAACTTTGGAATTTACTATGAACATTTGCCTGAAATACAATACATTAAAGGTATGTTTAGACATTAATATATAATTTTTTTTTTTCCTAAAATATTAACAAGATGTGAGTTCCACCACCTTTTTTTTTACAAAAAAAGCACTGTGTAAAACAAATTCTGCCAGGATATATGAGCTCTCTGATCGCTGTGAAATTAAAGCTGCACACAACAACAACCAAAGTACCATACATACAGTCCCTTTACAAACTGCTGAACAAGAAGAATCCTCTCTGGAGGGCACAATGCTTCATGTCTTAGCGAAATTATTTACACAGTTAGAAAGGGCTAAAAATGACACATATCTATCAGGTTCAATTGGGTTCAGAGAAAGGCAAAACTAAACCCACAGTGTGACTATTAGCATTTTAACCTCAAAAGGAAAAAAACATTTTCCTGATCCCCAAAATGGCAATCAACCAAATTTCCTGGAACAATCATCTCCTTAATGCCCACTACTAATTAAAGCTACATATACCATATCTGGTGCAAAAAGCATGCAATACATCTTTCAATTCAGTTAAGAGTTTTCCATCACCACCTTACATGTAGTATGGATTTCACATCTTTTCCTAGTTTATCTCTTTATTTAGTGGCCCATGATTATTATTTTTATTTTTGTGCTTTTGTTTGCTACTTAAAATAATAGATAAATATAAAATAGTTTTGGATTCAATTTTCGTCCTTTCTCGTTCTGTTTTTCACCTTCTATCATTGTTATCCTCATTTCCCTTTTACATATTTTACTACATCCCTTGTGTTTCCTTAATGAGTTTTCAGTCCTCTTTTAACAATTTATTTGTTTCCCTTTATCACCTCCAATTATTTCTTATTTGACCACATTGGTTACTTTTTGCTACTAGAAATGTTGTTGCCTTAGAGAATGTACTTGCAACACTATTTATTTGACATATTTCTAAAAATGTTATCAATAAATCTCTGTACCTTTATTTAATTTAGTACACTTTCCCAGTTTACAAGTTTCAAAGCCTCTCTGAGCTAATTGAAGGTTGTCCTACAATTCAAAACTATAATTTAATTATATGTGATGAGCCACTGGACATCATCACAATGTCCAGCTGCATTCTTTGTCTGGTACTATGGTACCCAAACATAGTGGATTTTTCTGAGCACCTTTATAGGGTGCAAGGAAAAATCTGCGAAGTTGCATCACTTCTGAGTTCCTTTGCGACAATGTGGCACATTGCTTTGAATTGAATCCCTCCCACAGTGTTGCAAAATGTTTTATTGAAACTCAAGTCAAATGTTATCATGTTGTGATAACTGTTCCCTAAATACTCCCTGACATGTATATTAGTTATAATATCTATTCCAAGTCCAATAGAGCTCTCCATAAAAACCATCCTTCTTTGCTATAGTATTTAGTTTAATTCTATGACTTTGTAATAATAAATGAATGTCAGTAGAATTTATGCTAGGTGGTGTCGAAGTCGTATAATTGGATTAACGAAAGTATATTGGTTAATATTGTTTTATTGGCCGATTGCACTCAGTATGCCACGCTACACGTGGCATAAGGCGATCGCACGCTAAAATACGCACGTACACACTCGCATTACAACATTTAGTTATTTATATAATTCATATTCATATTGGTTCCGTTACACAGTAATTTATGAGCAGATAGTATTTAGTTTATTATTAGTTTATATATTATGATTATATGTACACTTCAGTGTTATTTAAGGTTCAGGTTATAGGAAATGTGTCATGTCTGATATTATATTAACCCCTTTTGCATCAGCAGCTGTCCTGTGCATTCGGCGAAGAGATTGCCCATTGCATACTCTAGTTATTGATGTTAGGGAATAAACCTTTAATATGATGCAGACTATAAAATGCTAATAGACTAGTTGTAACTGGTTTCTGGGTGGGAGAATCATCCGGAATGTTGACTTCAGCCTTTGAGGGGGTTGTTTGAACTAGCCTATGACCTGTTTACCCTGGATCCACCCAAAGTCTGGACCTATAGAAGCAAGCCACGTCATCTGCATTGTTCACTCTGTAACACTGAATGTATATATAATCATAGCTGCACTCCAAGTCTTCAGTCATTCTCTGACCACAGTATTCAAGGGGGAATTACTGTGCACTGGTGCCCGTGGAAGCGCAGCCGTATGTATGTATCTTTTGGTATTGGCTGTACTGTACTGTATCATAATATAATAATGTATTGAACTGTTAACTATTTACATCTGCTAAAATAAATCACTTTGTGTGTTGGAAACACAATACAATCGCCTATGCAATGCTTATTTGAAAACGATAGAATTACTTTAATAGTGGCTTATAACAAACCCCAATCAGTAGTTTACTGGTGTGTTTTTTTGTCATGATTATGACCTAATCAGGAATTAGGAAAAAGGCAAATTAATATAGTCAAGAATCCTCAGAAAGATATGAGTTTTTTAGGTAACATGTGAAGTCACTGGGGCTAATGAAAAGTGTGAACACATTTGCATGTAAAATACAGACATAAATTGCATACTAACAAAAACACCCAATTACGTGCAAATCTTAGCATCCATAATTGCGTGTAAATGCTTACTCTTGCTGTTAGACGCAAGTCATCATCATCCTAATGATAAATGTGTTGACAGCACCAATGCTTAAAGCCTAGGCTTGTTGCAGCATGAACATCATGCAGCCCTCTGTCATATTGTCACTCAGCGCTAGCTTGTTCAGCACTAGGCTGAATTCTCTTGGGGAATTGTGCCTGCAAAAATTAAATGCAGGCCATTCTCCTAGAAAAAAACAGATGAAAGCATTAGAGCTACTCACAACACTTCTATATGGTGGGTGTTTGGGCAATAAATTGGTTAATAATTACCTTTTTTTTTTTTTGCTGGAACACTACTGCTCTCAGCAAGCCCTGACAGCCCTATACAGGTTGGGTGTTCTAGTGCTTGCTTGTAGAACTAGAAGTGCCGGCATACCCATCGCTGTAAGAGCATGCTGATGTTTGTAGAACTACAAGAGTCAGCATGCCGTGACATTCAAGGCCAAGGCCCTCTGGGACCTGTAGTGCACCTGAAAGAAAAATACTGTAAAATAAACACACTGACACCATGAAAAAATGACTTCCCCACACTTACATACCCACATTGACCACATTATTACTCACCTAGATCCAGGGGACATTCTTCTTTCTTTAAGCTTTAAGTCTGTGTTGGGGGAAAAAATATGAAAAAACATATTAACTTGCTCTTAAAGGGGCCGCAAAGCTACTTCGCTCTGATTGAACTGAGCTTGAGGAAGCCGCTCTGTATTCTTTAGTAATGATTTCATTCCACATAGAGTATAAACAATATGAATCACATTGCTACATTTTAATTTATTGGAATTAATACATTCAATGAATTACATTGTAGTAATGCGATTCATATTGGTTATACCCTATGAGGGGTGAAACCATTACTAACCTATACAGAGCGTTCTTTGCATCTGACCAATCAGAGCAAAGTTGCTTTAAATTGTGGCCCTTGCGGAGTATGTTCTCGTCGTTCATAGAGATTTTTCTATTTTTTGTCCACACCGATTTCAAGCAAGATGAAAGAAGAGAATTCTCCCTGGATTTAGCTGAGAAATAAAGTGGTGAATAAGGGTGTGAGGGGGAAGTATTTTTTTATTGTGCCAGTGCAATTTTGTACAGTAATTTTTGCATGTCCATTACAGGTCCCAGCAGGCTCTGGATGCCAGGTCAGGCTTGTATGTTCTACATCAGCCCCTCTGTGTCACTCAAATTTCACACCATTTCACAAATATTTCAGTCTCAACAGCAAGCTCAGTCAGAAACACAAGGAAAAGGAAATGTGTATAGTGACATTAAAATTTAGTGAGGAGATTCATAAGATGTAAAATGAATTTAGAGAGAGAAGGAAGGGAGTTTAACCAGTTTGGGCTGACATCAACACCAATGGATACAGTCTTCTTGAAGTTGTAATGCGAAGACAACCTAATGAGAGATACGGACAAGCAGAGGCAGCAAGCCATAATGGGAATTCTCTGAGCCAGCCTCAGCAAAGAGTTTGGAATGCAACTAAGTGAGCCAGTGAATTTACTGGAGAGGATTATTTATGCAAGAAAATGGGACGAATCCCTCTCCAGCCCAAGTCTTGGAAGTACAGACCCAAATCTTGTCACAGATGGTCCAAGGACTATCGCATCATTTATCTGCGCAAGATTAAGCTTCCAGGACTTCGCAAGCCGAGCAAGCTCCTCTGGCACCTGCTGTAGAACCCAAGTTGAACCTGCCAGACCGATTCTCTGGAGAGAGAGCTTTATTCCGCAATTTTAAAGAAAGTTGTAAGCTCTATTTTCGGTTAAGACCCTGTTCTTCAGGTTCGGAGCAGCAAAGGTTCGGTATTATAATATCCCTCCTTCAAGGTGACCTCCAGTCCTGGGCGTTCAGTCTTGCTCCCGCTAGTCCTTCTCCGTTAATGCATTCTTTAATGCATTGGGCCTGCTTTATGATGATCTAGATGGGGTGGCCTTGGCCGAGGCTCACCTTAGGGCCTTGAAGCAAGCTCGGCACTCCGCTGAGGAATTCTTTGCCGAATTTAGGCGATAGTCTACTGACAGCGAATGGAACAATCCTGCATTGCGCAGTCAATTTCGCTTAGGGCCACTCCCAGGTGGCAAGGTCTTATGTGAAACAGCCCTGCTACAGTTGACAGTGGGAACCCTTCACTCAGAAATTTTGTCCTTCTACCTCATCAATTGCCCATCTGTACCATTAATGCTGAGTCATCCCTGGCTTCGCCTTCATAAGCATGTAATTGATTAGGCTCAAGGGGAAATTACCCAATGAAGCTCCTCATGTTCTCGGACTTGTTTGAGCTTGCCTCTTCGGATTCTGAAGCCTGCTTTCAAATTACTACCTCCTCAGTACTGTGAATTTTGGGATGTATTCTCTAAAAAAGCGGCTGACTCTCTGCCTCCACATCGGGATTTCGCCATCGAGTTAATTCTGTTTGCTTATTACCTAAAGGAAGGCTGTATTCACTCTCTGGCCCTGAGACTAAGGCCATGTAGGAATATGTCAATTTGCAAAAAGGTTTTATTAGGCCTTCAAAATTTCCGGATATTTCTTTGTTTCTAAGAAGGATGGTGGGCTATGTCCTTGCATCGATTTCAGAGGTCTTAACAAGATTACTATAAAAAAACACATATTCACTCCCTCTCATCTCGGTCCTCTTTGACCAAGCTAAAGGTGCTACCATCTTCACCAAAATTGATCTCTGCGGGGCATACAATCTCACCCGCATCAAAGAAGGAGATGAGTGGAAGATGGCTTTCAATACCCATTCCGGTCAGTACAAGTATCTGGTTATGCCATTCGGCCTTAGTAGCGCACCAGCTGTCTTTCAAGATCTCATTAATGAAGTTCTCTGGGAGTTCCTCAATCAGTTTGTGGTCGTATACTTGGATGACATATTAATATACACCCACTCCTTGCATCAGCACCGGTCCCTGTCCAGCAGGTTCTCCAGAAACTACTGCATCATAATCTGTTTGCCAAACTTGAAAAGTGCGAGTTTGAAGTTCGGAGTGTATCATTCCTGGAATATATAATATCCTCTACCGGATTCTTTATGGACCCAAGTAAAGTTCAGGATATTTTGGATTGGGTGTGCCCCAGTAATCTGAAAGCTGTCCAAAGGTTCCTGGGTTTTGTCAGTTACTACCGAAGATTATCAGAGGCTCCCATTGTTGCTCTTACCGGGAAGGGGGCAGACCTGGTAATTGGTCCTCAGAGGCTATCAATTTCTTTGAAGCTCTAAAACAAGCATTCATTTTCGCACCTGTCCTAAAACATCCTAAACCTGAGTTGAGTTTCGTCCTGGAGGTTGGTGTCTCTGAGATTAGTGCTGGCGCTGTTCTATCTCAGAAAGATTCTAGCAGTTGCCGACAGCTTCCTTGCACATTTTTCGCCCGCAAGGTCTCTGCTGCAGAGGCAAACTGTGATGTTGGCAATCGGGAGCTCTTAGCCATCAAATGGGCTTTTGAAGAATAGCATCACTTGCTGGAAGGAGCCAACCATGTCATCTCAGTCATCACTGACCATAAGAACCTGCAGTACATCGAGTCTGCAAAACGGCTGAATCCTAGGCAAGCCCACTGGTCATTGTTCTTTACCCACTTCCGTTTCATTATCACTTATAGACCAGGATCCAAAAATATCAAGGCAGATGCATTTTCTAGAACTTTTATCTCTCATCGTGCACCAGTTCCGAAACCGCTGCCTATAATACCATCTTCTGTTATTCACGTGGGGTTAGCCCAGGACTTGGGTATAACCCTTCGCAGATTTCGAAAATTGGCTCCCTCTGAGACATCCGCAAACCGCTTATTTGTACCAGTTCACCTTCGAAAGGCTGTCCTCACTGAAGCCCACGAAAATAAGACAGCTGGACATCCTGGTATCTTTCAAACTACGGACAATCTAAAACAAAATCTCTAGGTGTCATGAGCCGCGGTGGCTCCGGGCACCGCCGCAACTCTCTGCCCTCTCGTCCCGGCCGTCGTCATTCACTATGCTGCGCCGCGCTCCGGCATTCAGGACAGCCGGGTGCGTGCGCAAAGGCAAGAGAAGCCAGCTGGCTGATTGTCCATCCTGGGGCTGCCTTTCTTCCATTGGACCATGCAGGTATTTAAGGCAGGAAGGGGCAAAGCCTTCCTACCGGTTATAGTTCCTGCTTTGCTGCTGACTAGCCTGCTTTGTTCCTGGTTGCTGTTACCATTGGATTGATTACTTGTTGCCGACCTTTTGCCTGATTCCTGACTTCGTTTGATTGCCTGTGCCCATTGACCTTTTTTGCCTGGACTCCTACGCTGCTAATTTGCCTGTGACCTCTGACCCAGGTTTGTGTACTGGATATTCAGTCTGCTGCCGGCCTCGACCCTTGCCTGGACCTCACTCTGCAATTGCTCCTATCCTCTATCGCTGGGTTCTCCCCAGTCAGAGCACAACTCACGACCCTCAGCTGTCTGCGGCCAAGTCTGTCCCCACCACTAGGGGCTCCAGCGAAAACCAGACTTCCGAATAGACTACGGGTAGACTCCGGGTTTCGTGTTGCTGGCTGTGGGGGTTCCTAACACTAGGAACCACCTAAGGATGCCACACAGGGGGGGGGAGAAGAGAGAGAATGCCACATTCACATGGGGGGGGCGGGGGAGCGAAAGGATGCTACACAGGGTGAGGGGGGGGAGAAGAGAAAGGATGCCACACCATGGGAGTGGGAAGAGGAAGGATGTATAGTCCATAATTATTCTTAATGAATATGTATATAAACTCATAGTTTATACAAATATAATTTAGTGGTGTTTATATGCTCACTCTGTGGCATAATATGATTTGGGGGCACTATTGTGGCATAATATGATTTGGGGCACTACTGTATGGCATAATATGATTTGTAGGTACTATTGTGGCATAATATGATTTGGGGGCACAACTGTATAGCTCAATGGTGGCTTTATATCAATTGGGGGCACATACTCAGGGAAGGGGGAGAGTGTTAATATAATGTGGGAGGTAGGATACTAATTTAATGTTGGCGTTTAGGTGGGGGCTAATTATTTAATTGGTGCTATTTTATTTGTGGGGTAATGTGGGTCACTTTAATTTAATATTGGGTCCTAGCAATTTAAGAAGGGGTGATTGGACCTTTAATGTAATGTTGGGGTGGTTTGGGCATTAATTGAAAGTGGGATTGTTTGGAAAAAAAATAACATCTATTTATTAAATGTGAATATGAATTATTTAATGCCAGTGATGGATGCGGGAAATAGGTATATTTTTTTAAACGTAAATGCTATTTAATTTATTGCTGGAGTTGTTTGGAGGGAGGGAAATTAAATGTGAATACTAGTATTTTAATGTTGAGGCTGGAGAGAGGTCTAATTATAAAACATGGGTTGTATTGATTAAACACCAGGGGGTAAATGTATTAAGCTCCGGGTTCTTCAACACCCGCGAGTTTGGCGTCTTCGGCGTTTAAATTTAAAGCGACGCTGCCTTTTTAAGGGAAACTTCCCTTTACAAGGCAGCACCGCTTTTAATTTAAGCGCTGAAGACGCTGAACTCGCCGGAGTTGAAGAATCCGGAGGTTCATACATTTACCCCCAGGGCTGGTTGAAGTTTTCTAAATTACATGTACCCATTTTTTTTCCAAATAGGGCCTCCAACATTCCAGGATCCAGACAAGCAGCAACTAAAGACACCAGCAGCCAAAGGTGGTAAAAATGAGAAGAACAGGTAGGAGAGAGCAAGACTTTCTGCCAACTGTCCCGAATTTTAGAGTCTGTCTCATTTAGTGAGATTCGGTTCGACTACAGGGACAGTTGGGAGGTATGTCCCACTTCACACTGCACTGTTGTGAAGGCAGAGCTGTGTGCAACTAACAGTATTGCACACAGTATTGCCTGTGTATTTGTCTAACATTTGTTTCTAATGATAACGATGTTACATAATAGGGGCCCCGTGTCTTAAATACCCCGGGCCCCCCGAGCGTTAATCCAGCTCTGGTTAGCAGGAGGGAGCGGATAGCTGCTCCCAGTCCGTGGATAGAACACAGACTCCAGAGCAATTCGAGGAGCTCTAAGTCTCACAAGATTTGGTAATCTCGGGAGACTAAGAGCTTCCCTGCTCACTCTACAGGAATTTCCCACCCTGATGGATGTCAGCAGCACCAGCAGCATAGATAAGTATAGTGGGCTTCGGGTGTCATAATGTGTCTGGGGGGATGGCGTGATGTGGCTGGGAGAGAGTGATAAATATAATGTTTTATTATAATGTATGTATCAATGCCCCATGTTGGCCACACCCACAACACAACGTGGTCACGCCCTTTTTGGTGCACAATTTCTTTCCTGCTGGAACTGAGGTGGGCATGTGTACTTTAAATGCCAGGGACGATTTTTAGTCCCAGTCCGGCCCTGGCTACGCTCTACCTATTGAGCTGCAGCCTGTCCCTAATGTAGAGCCTGTAGCCAAGAGAAAAAACACCCAAATAAAATTTGTCCCTGAAAGTAGAGGCCAATAAGTAACTGCCAATAAGTAACTTCCCACTCACTTATTTAGCTCACTATTCTGCTATCTTCCAGGTGTAGGACATGGCACATGTGGTGTTTCAAAATATAGTACCTTGTAAGTTCTTACTTAAAGTTTACAGCCTGATTATTGATGATTGTGGTACTTGAAGAGTTATTTTAAACTTAGACTGTACAACCCTTTTAAAAAAAATCAGGCTGCTGCCTCCGGGGTGGGGGAGGCACATATTTTTCTTTAAAAACGCAGTTATGTTTTTTAAGATTGTAAATGTTCATGCTGATGATTATCATCAACACAGATCTTTGCTCCTGCAGTCAAACACCAGACAGAGATATGCCTCCTGACTGACGTATCTGCATTAGCATCTGAATGAGTCACACTTATGTGAACTAGAGCTTACTGTTTGTGGCCAATCATGTACACCCCTACTCTAAATGACCCCCAATATCTACACAAGTTTCACACCATGTTAGGAACCCCTCTAGCCGGTACAGCACAACCCGGAGTCTGCTCTGCCAGTCAGGTGTTCACTGGAGCCCCTAGTGGTGGGGACAGACTTGGCTGCAGACTAGTAGAGGGTCGTGAAGTGCGTACCGACTGGGGAGAACCCAGGAAAGCGGAGTGAGTTCCAGCCACGGGTCAAGGAAGCAGACAGCAAATCCAATAAACCAAGCCGAGGTCAAGGGTCACGTGCAAACAGGAAGGTTGGTAAACACGCCAGAGATCTGGGTCACAAGAAACACAGGCAGGGTCCAAATCCAGGCAAGGGGTCATACACAGGCAATCCAACAGAATATACAATGGACAGGAACAAGGCACAGAGCAGGTCAGCAGACTGGCAACAGAAGCTATAACCGGCAGTGAGGCTGCAGACCTCACTGCCCTAAATACTGGTGGCCACCAATCAAAGCCCAGATCTGTAAAGGCCCACAGGGGGTAGTAATCACTAGGCCATGCCCACTTCATCAATCAGCCCACAGGCTGCCAATTGCGCGCATGCGCCCTGCTTCCAGCACAGCCGGGACGCAGTGCTACGGAAGAAGCGTCCGGCCTTTGCCTTAGCAACGGCGGGGCAGGAAGCAGAGATGACGTTCCGGTCGTCAAGGTGACGACCGGTATGCCAGGGGGAGCCAGAAGCGAGCCGCGGCGGCTGTGAATACCGCCGCGGTTCGTGACACACCAATGATTTTAAGATTGTGCATGGTTATGAATCCAAGCCCGTAGCTGTTATAAATGCTATTCCCATTTTAAAGTTTGTCGATATAGCATGGTAATATGTCAGTGCAAATTTTTGTAAAAATGTAAAGTTAGTAAACCTGAAGATGGATGTGCTTAACAAAGCCTGACCCGTGTTGTGCCTTCAACTCTTGCACATAAGTTTCCAATATAGATACATTTTAAGATGGTCTGACAACAATGATGGTCACTTGCAAAGCACAAAATGGCCTCTCTACAGTGCAAGAGCAGTTTTGGATGCACCGTGCACCTCGATTTGTGCAAGTTTATCTAAATAGTATTATAGTGCAAGATTGATACATTTATGCCAAAAATAAGTAAAACCTGTTTGAGTCTCCAGTGTCCTTTTCAAGGTCCCCCTTACTTAAACAAATGTAATAATAACAACAGCTTTGCTGCTGGCCACATAGCAGCATCAGAACTTCAGACTAGGGATGTGCACCGGCGACTTTTGAGGTCTCGTGTTTTGTGTTTTGGATCCGGATTTTCGTTATTTTTGGGGTTCGGATTTGTCTCGCAAAACACTTGACGAAAGGTCTCGGTTCGGATTTAAGGTTTTGGATTCGGATTTTTTTTGAAAAAAACATAAAAAGTTTAAAAATCAAGTTTTTGGGCTTATTTTCACTCCTAGGCTATTATTAACCTCAATAACATTCAATAACAAGCATTTCCACTAATTTACAGTGTATTCTGAACACCTCACAATATAGTTATTAGTCCAAAACGTTGCAACAAGGTATCTTTCTGGACTGCGTAGAGGAGTGGGTCACCACAATATATATTAAAAACCCTGAACTTTTATGATTCGCACCAATAAATGTACCTGGACTGCGTAGAGGAGTGGGTCACCACAATATATATTAAAAACCCTGAACTTTTATGAATCGCACCAATAAATGTACCTGGACTGCGTAGAGGAGTGGGTCACAACAATATATATTAAAAACCCTGAACTTTTATGATTCGCACCAATAAATGTACCTGGACTGCGTAGAGGAGTGGGTCACCACAATATATTAAAAACCCTGAACTTTTATGAATCGCACCAATAAATGTACCTGGACTGCCTAGAGGAGTGGGTCACCACAATATATATAATAAGAAAACCATCAACTTGTTTGATTCGCACCAATAAATGTACCTGGACTGCGTAGAGGAGTGGGTCACCACAATATATTAAAAACCCTGAACTTTTATGAATCGCACCAATAAATGTACCTGGACTGCGTAGAGGAGTGGGTCACCACAATATATTAAAAACCCTGAACTTTTATGAATCGCACCAATAAATGTACCTGGACTGCGTAGAGGAGTGGGTCACCACAATATATATAATAAGAAAACCATCAACTTGTTTGATTCGCACCAATAAATGTACCTGGACTGCCTAGAGGAGTGGGTCACCACAATATATATAATAAGAAAACCATCAACTTGTTTGATTCGCACCAATAAATGTACCTGGACTGCGTAGAGGAGTGGGTCACCACAATATATTAAAAACCCTGAACTTTTATGAATCGCACCAATAAATGTACCTGGACTGCGTAGAGGAGTGGGTCACCACAATATATTAAAAACCCTGAACTTTTATGAATCGCACCAATAAATGTACCTGGACTGCGTAGAGGAGTGGGTCACCACAATATATATAATAAGAAAACCATCAACTTGTTTGATTCGCACCAATAAATGTACCTGGACTGCGTAGAGGAGTGGGTCACCACAATATATTAAAAACCCTGAACTTTTATGAATCGCACCAATAAATGTACCTGGACTGCGTAGAGGAGTGGGTCACCACAATATATTAAAAACCCTGAACTTTTATGAATCGCACCAATAAATGTACCTGGACTGCGTAGAGGAGTGGGTCACCACAATATATATAATAAGAAAACCATCAACTTGTTTGATTCGCACCAATAAATGTACCTGGACTGCGTAGAGGAGTGGGTCACCACAATATATTAAAAACCATCAACTTGTATGATTCGCACCAATAAATGTACCTGGATTGCGTAGAGGAGTGGGTCACCACAATATATTAAAAACCCTGAACTTTTATGAATCGCACCAATAAATGTACCTGGACTGCCTAGAGGAGTGGGTCACCACAATATATTAAAAACCCTGAACTTTTATGAATCGCACCAATAAATGTACCTGGACTGCGTAGAGGAGTGGGTCACCACAATATATATAATAAGAAAACCATCAACTTGTTTGATTCGCACCAATAAATGTACCTGGACTGCGTAGAGGAGTGGGTCACCACAATATATTAAAAACCCTGAACTTTTATGAATCGCACCAATAAATGTACCTGGACTGCGTAGAGGAGTGGGTCACCACAATATATTAAAAACCCTGAACTTTTATGAATCGCACCAATAAATGTACCTGGACTGCCTAGAGGAGTGGGCACTGGGCACCACAATAAAATATATAAAAAACCTTCAACAGGTCTGCATTACACTACACATACGGCTGCTCCTTCATCCTCTCCATCATATACATGTTGGAGTTTTAGCGTGTGACAACCTCTTGTTTTTGATAATGTCAGTGCATTTTGAATATTTTTCAATTTGCCCCACATCACTGAATGTACTTTATCTATGATACGCATCTATCTATCTTGACTGCGTAGTGTGGTGGCCCCGGTACACAATTTGGTACCGAGGCCACAATATAATTAAAAAACCCTCCACATGTCAGAATTCCACCAAAAAAGGGTATGGACTGCGTAGTGTGGTGGCCCCGGTACACAATTTGGTACCGAGGCCACAATATAATTAAAAAATTGGGCATCAACTGTCACCGTTGTTTAATATCTGATACACCTAAATATGGACTGCACAGTGGAGTGGCCCCGGTAGTAAATTTGGTGCCGGGGCCACAATAAAATAAATACACCCTCAACTGGTCTGAATTCCACCAAACAAGTATCTGGACTGCGTAGTGGGGTGGCCCCGGTACCCAATTTGATACCGGGGCCACAATACCTCCTCCAAACATGGTACAGACAATTCGTCATTGAGATCCCATCAAGTATGTTAAAGACAGACAGGGTCGAAGTGTTATTGGTTGACTTTGTAAACCAAAAAACTGTCCCTGTTGCACATAGTCGTGCAATGAAGACTGACTTTTTCATTTAAAGGCACCATCTTTCAAGTGTAGTGTTTGTAAGTCTAAGTCATATTATACTTTTGGTAAAATTGGTTTATTTTGTTCCTCTTTATGGTAACTACTAATAGAATTAAAGTATTAAATAGAAGCGGCAGTTCCTCTTTATGGTAATTAGTAATAGAATTAAAGTATTAAATAGAATTAAAGTATTAAATAGAGTGGTATAGAGTTGTAGTGTGGTATAGATAGAGTGGTCCCCACAATATAATAATAAAACCCTCAACTGGTCTGAATTCCACCAAACAAGTATCTGGACTGCGTAGTGTGGTGGCCCCTGTACACAATTTGGTACCGAGGCCGCAATATAATTAAAAAACCCTCCACGTGTCAGAATTCCACCAAAAAAGGGTATGGACTGCGTAGTGTGGTGGCCCCGGTACACAATTTGGTACCGAGGCCACAATATAATTAAAAAATTGGGCATCAACTGTCACCGTTGTTTAATATCTGATACACCTAAATATGGACTGCACAGTGGAGTGGCCCCGGTAGTAAATTTGGTGCCGGGGCCACAATACCTCCTCCAACTTCCAAGTGTAGTGTTTATAAAGACAGACAGCGTCGAAGTGTTATTAGTTGACTTTCTTAACCCTAAAATTGTCCCTGTTGCAAATATTCGTGCAATGGACAGTTACTTTTTTATTGAAAGACTCAAGCTTTCAAGTGTAGTGTATTTAAAATATAAACAACAATACAGTAGTTTTAGAGCACGTCAATACCTCTTGTTTTAAATTATGACAGGGCATTTTACTTTTGGTTTAATTTCTTGAATTTGTTTAAATTTGGTTTTACTTTTTGAACATGGCAAACGACTGTTGATTGGTCATATAATGCAAAAAAAAAAGTTCCAAGGTGGAATTGTCCTTGGGCCCTCACACCCACCCTTATGTTGTTGAAATAGGACATGCACACTTTAACAAACCAATCATTTCAGCGACAGGGCCTACCAAACAACTTTGGCTGAAATGATTGGTTTGTTTGGGCCCCCACACCAAAAAAGCTATTCATCTCTCCCTGTACAGACTAAACAGGCTCTACTGAGGCAAGATGTCGTCCTCATCCTCAACCTCTGATTCCTCTCCCCCTACAGTGTGTACTTCCTCCTCATCACACATTATCAATTCGTCCCCGCTGGACTCCACAACCACAGGTCCCTCTGTAGTATCTGGAGGGCAGTGCTGTACTTCATTGAGGAATTGATTATTCATTTTTATAAACATCATTTTTTCAACGTTCTGAGGAAGCAACCTCCTTCGCCGCTCACTGACCAGGTTCCCTGCTGCACTAAAAACTCTTTCCGAGTACACACTGGAGGGGGGACAACTCAGGTAAAATAGAGCCAGTTTGTACAGGGGCTTCCAAACTGCCTTTTTTTCCTGCCAGTAACAATATGGACTGTCTGACATGTCTACTTGGATGGTGTCAGCAAAGTAATCATCCACAATTTTTTCTATTGTGACAGCATCCAATGCAGCGAGAGTAGACATGTCTGCAATGGTTGGCAGGTCCTTCAGTCCGGACCAGATGTTATCAGCATCCCCGCCAGTGCCTCTTTTGGGAAAACTGAGCTTTTTCCTCGCAGCCACAGATGTGGAAGAAAATGAGGGTGGAGCTGTTGGCATGTCACGGTCCTCTTCAGAGGACAATCTCCTGACCAGCAGGTCTTTGCACCGCTGTAGACTTGTGTCCGCCGGAAACAGAGACACAACATACGCTTTAAACCGAGGATCGAGCACGGTGGCCAGAATGTATTCCTCTGACTTTAAAAGAGTGACCACCCTCGGATCCTGGCAAAGCGTACGAAGGGCTACATCCACAAGAGCTACATGCTTGGTGTAATCGCAATGGCTTACCAGCTCCTCCCTCACTTTCTCCAGCTGCTTCTGCAACAGCCTGATCAGGGGAATGACCTGACTCAAGCTGGCAGTGTCGGAACTGACTTCTCGTGTGGCAAGTTCAAATGGCTGCAGAACCTTGCACAACACGGAAATCAGTCTCCACTGCGCTTGACTGAGGCGCATCCCCACTCCTTTGCCTATGTCGTAGGTGGCTGTGTAGGCCTGAATGGCCTTTTGCTGCTCCTCCATCCTCTGCAGCATATAGAGGGTGGATTTCCAGCGCGTCACAACCTCTTGTTTGAGGTGATGGCAGGGCAGGTTCATGCTTTTTTGATGTGCCTCTAGTCTGCGGTAGGCACTGGCTGAATGCCGAAAGTGTCCAGCAATTTTGCGCGCCACCGCAAGCATCTCCTGCACACCCCTGTCACTCTTGAGGTAATGCTGCACCACCAAATTAATGGTGTGGGCAAAACATGGGACGTGCTGGAAATTGCCCATATTTAATGCCCGCACAATGTTACTGGCATTGTCTGACACCACAAATCCCCATGAGAGTCTAAGTGGGGTAAGCCACTGGGAGATAATTTCCCTCATTTTCTCTAATATGTTGTCAGCGTTGTGCCTCTTATTAAAGCCTGTAATACACAATGTTGCCTGCCTTTGCACGAGCCGCCATTTTGTAGTTGCTGCTACTGATGCAGCTGTTGCTGTTGCTGCGGAAGGGGATGCATCTACCCAGTGGGCTGTCACAGTCATATAGTCCTTCGTTTGCCCAGAACCACTTGTCCACATGTCCGTGGTTAAGTGGACAGTGGGTACAACCGCATTTTTTAGAGCACTGAGGACACTTGATCGTACTTCTCTGTACATTTTTGGTATCGCCTGCCTAGTGAAGTGGAATCTCACGGGATTTGGTACCGGGGACACAATACCTCCATCAACCCTCTAAATCCCACTCCACTGATGGCGGACACCGGGCGCACGTCTAACACCAACATTGCAGTTACAGCCGCAGTTATACGCTTTGCAATAGGGTGACTACTATCGTATTTTGTGGTCATGGCAAACGACTGTTGGACGGTCAATTGTTTTGTGAAAGACTTAGCGGTCTTACGACTTCCCCTCTGGGAAGATGACCGACTAACAGCAGCAACAGCAGCAGTGGCAGTAGTAGGCGTACCGCTGCAGGATTCCTCGGATGAATCCCGTATTGAGGAGGACTCAGTCTGGCTGCTGACTTGGGCTGCAGGACTGAATCTGATGGAGATTGTGGAGGAAGTTGACGAGGAGGGTGTTGCTGGTGTGTATCCAACTGGACCACGGGATTTAGGTGTCCCTGTACCGATGAGGGTCCTAGCCCCAGTTCCTGAACTAACCACTGAACTATGAAGGTTATTCAGGTGACGTATAAGGGAGGATGTTCCTAGGTGGGCAAGATCCTTACCCCTGCTTATTTGAATTTTACATAAGCTACATATGGCCATACATTGGTTGTCTGGATTTGGATAAAAATAACTCCAGACCGAAGAGGTGCATTTTTTGGTCTTCTGACCAGGCATGACGATGGGCTTTTTCATCCCATGGACATCAGCTGTTTCCCCCCCTGGTGCCTCATTTACAATAACCACATCACCATCCTCATCATCAAGTTCCTCCACAGCGCCAGCTACATCATCAATAGCCTCCTCCCGAGCCACCTCTTCCCGTACAGTGATGGGAAGGTCAGGCTTGACAACCACCAACATCCTTGGACTCGCCTTGTGGATTTGTGATAATTTCTCTTTAGAAGGCAGAGTTGTTTGCTGTTTTGTTGCTGACAGCATAACTCTCTTCAATTTTTTGTAGGGGGGGGGAGGAGGAGGAGGGCTAAGATCCGTGGGTGAAGCTGAACCACTAGTCATGAACACGGGCCAGGGCCTAAGCCGTTCCTTGCCACTCCGTGTCGTAAATGGCATATTGGCAACTTTACGTTTCTCCTCAGATGATTTTAAGTTTCTCTTTTTGCTACTTTTTCTTAACTTGGGCTTTTTGGATTTTACATGCCCGGTACTAGGAGATTGGGCATCGGGCTTGGAAGACGACGTTGATGGCATTTCATCGTCTATGTCATGACTAGTGGCAGCAGCTTCAGCATTAGGAGGAAGTGGGTCTTGATCTTTCCCTACTTTATCCTCCAAATTTTTGGTCTCCATTATATGTAGCACAAGATACTGCAGAATGTGTGAACTTGGTAATATTGCAGTACCAATGGACTTATACTGCTGTATTGGTTTTGCAAATTTGGTTATAATTATTATATTTATTTTTTTTTTAAATTTTTTTATTTTTTTTTACTTTTTTTTTATTTTTTAAAAACTTGGGAATAATGGGGAAATAACTATGCCCTTAGAAGCACAGAGCACAGGACACAGCACCACTGGACTGAACAGGACACGGCACAGGACCCAGCAGCACTACGGAACTCAGCAGGACAGAGCACAGGACACAGCACCACTGGACTGATACTGCAGAATGTGTGAACTTTGTAATATTGCAGTACCAATGGACTTATACTGCTGGATTGGTTTTGCAAATTTGGTTATAATTATTATATATTTTTTTTTTTTTTAAATTTTTTATTTTTTTTTACTTTTTTTTTATTTTTTAAAAACTTGGGAATAATGGGGAAATAACTATGCCCTTAGAAGCACAGAGCACAGGATACAGCACCACTGGACTGAACAGGACACGGCACAGGACCCAGCAGCACTACGGAACTCAGCAGGACAGAGCACAGGACACAGCACCACTGGACTTATACTGCAGAATGTGTAAACTTTGTAATATTGCAGTACCACTGGACTTTTACTGCTGAATGTGTGAACTTGGTAATATTGCAGTACCAATGGGCTTATACTGCAGGATTGGTTGTGCAAATTTTGTGGTAATTAAAAAAAATTAAAGTAGTTTTTGGTATTTTTTTAAATAACTTTTTTTTATTTTTTTAAACACAGGGGAATATTGGGGAAATAACTATGCCCTTAGAAGCACAGAGCACAGGACACAGCACCACTGGACTGAACAGGACACAGCACAGGACCCAGCAGCACCACTGACCTCAGAAGGACAGAGCACAGCACACAGCACCACTGGACTGATACTGCAGAACACAGCACAGCACAGCACAGCACAGAACTAAACAGCACAGCACAGAACTAAACAGCACAGCACGAGATCTACCAGGACAGAGGACCACCTAACACACCCTCCCTCTACCCTGATCAATGCCCGAGTGAAGATGGCGGCGACTAGCGGGGAATTTATACGATCCGAGTATCGCGAGATCCGACAATGGGATTATGAGTCAGAGCCTCAGTTTCAGATTTGAATTTGGCGCCAATACCCGGATCTGTCTCGGATCCGACTCCGATCCGCAACGTTCGGGTGGGCTCGGATTTCATAAATCCGAGTGCGCTCATCCCTACTTCAGACCTGGGGTACATTAATATATTTACTATTGTTACAGACAGGGAAATTAGAAAATTCAATTGGGATAATGTTTCCCAGGGTTGCGCTGTGTGCAAAAGTGACTATGGATATTTATTTGAAATTACATTTTACCATATAGTCATAAAATACAAATATACCTAATTCTGCCAAAACAAATATTAAGAAATGTTTTTTTTCCCAAAGGATAAAAAAGTGGGAAAACTGGTCTATTTATAGAGATGAAAACCACGTCTGGTAAGTAAGAAAATGGAGTTCCCCAGGAATTTTCTTTGCTTGGGAAAGAGTATTTTATTCAAAGCAATGTTTATGCGCAATGCACTCTACCGGTCAGGTCTCAAACAGCCGACACAATTATAGAGTGTATAGGAAGCTGGCTATGGAGTGAGCTTTGTCCTCTGACAAACTGATTCACATTCAGGAGCTGCACCATGCTTGCTGTAGCGTGGGCTTCCTCTATCCTTCTCAACTCTTCAGCTTATTACATAATGCAAAAACAAAATAACATATGATCTAGTGACAGGTCTGCTTTAAAATCTTGCCAGATCATTTTTTGATGTTAGAATAATTACATTGGTTTTGGTGAATTATAATGTGTGTAGGATCTGTAAAAAAAATATTTACATTATCAATTTCTATGCAATATTTAAAATAAAAATGTAATTTGTTAGTCTATTTATCTGACCTTTAATATCTCTCCTGATGCAGTCACGATCTGAAATGCAAATAATGATTTAAATTTAATGGTGTTTGGGTGTATATTTAGATTCATGCTGATTTCACTAACTTAAAAGCAAAACTGCTGATCTCATTCAGAACAATTATGGTACAAATGTGCAGCGAGCTGAACTCAGCCATTAGAGCCTGCATTGGTAACATGGATGAGTGCAGGATTTTCCACTTGAAATATCTCCTATGGCAAATGGGTTTTCTGTTGTGAAATCAGCTGAGCAGACTTTTAAAGAACAAGTGATTACTGTGCTTTTCATGTTAAACCTGTATTTTAATATGGACTGCCCTCACTTGTTATTGACCAATCACATGCTACCTGGACTGTCTTTCTAGATCAAGCTTTTCCTTTACCTAAATAATCAGCCAAACTAAAATCTTGCTAAATAAAACTCTATAATTTATAGTGAAACATTTACTGATGCCTGGATTTGGCTCATCCTTACTGTTAGCATGTAAAGTAGATTATTGACCTGTGTTTAAAACCTTTGGTCCAAGAAATCATGTTCTCAGCTCCATCCGGATGAACTGAAGCTGTAAATTGTTTATTTTTAGAAAAATAAACAATTACAGTGTAAGAGGCCAATTCCAAGTTGTATTCTATTTTTCTGTTAGACTGAGCCATTTGTGTGATAATTATGTTAACCTATGCATAGGATTTAAAGATAGCCCAAAAAACGGGACTTGAACATCTGGGATACAGTTATTGAGGAAATAATCCTCTAGCATATGAAAGTAGGTGAAACAGATAAAAAATTGATGAAATTAAATTAGAGATCAGCGGTTCGGATGACTTGAAATCCAATGAAATCTGACGTTGGGGACCCGAGTGATATCGAGTCGTGACTCGGTTTCTCCCACCAAACTCAGATCTCAAAACAAGGCCAAACATCATTTCTGTGAATTTTTTTTTGCAAAACACTCGTCAACTAATTTTGAAAAAACTGGGTGTTTGCTTGTGAGCTTCAGCAGCAGTTGCGCACCCCCAAAAAGACTATATATTATTATATTCTAATCTTTTCTATTTTTCGATACTATGTCTATTTTGGAAGGGTCATTCAGTGACATCTTTATTTAAAAAAGGCTGTTTGTGAGAGTCAGCACGTAGGTGCACCCCCAACAAAAACACTATATATTCTAATTGTTTCTATTTTCCAATACTTGTCTATTTCGGAAGGGTCATTCAGTGAAATCTATAAAAAAGGGAGTTTGTGTGTGAGGGTTTTTTCTGAGTATTTTCAACATTCAATGACCACTGTAGCGGCTGCAAAAAATATGGCATCTGCCATGCCATCAAGTGAAGCAAGCCCATTGGATAAATTAAATAACAAAGCAAATTTAGTGCAAGGTGCAAGAGATACAAATGTCGGAATGCTACATACACACTAAATTTAAAACTTTATACAGCAGGCATTATGTAGAGTGAAGAGGCAGTAACAATCCAATGTCATTAGATGGACAGAGGCATCAGTAGATATTTAAACACGTAGATTCAATTGTAAAGTACTATCTAATTTGCTGTCACTAAATAAATAATTAAGAGTGCTGTGGGATGAAGGTGGCCTGCACCCATACTACAAAAATTAAAAGATTAGGCACACAAAACATTGCCAGAGTATTCATCGGTTGCCTAGAGCATGGCTTTCAATACCTTGCTGCTACATAAATAAATGAGGATGCTGAGAGACCAAGATAGTCTGCACCCATACTACAAAAATTGAATGATTAGTCACACAAGACATTGTCAGAGTATTCATCAGTTATAAAGAGCATGCTGTTCAATACCTTGCCACTATATAAATAAATGAGGATGCTAAGAGACGAATGTGGCTTGCACCCATACTATCAAAATTCAAAGATTAGTCACACAATATATTGGCAGATTATTCATTGGTTGCCAAGAGTATGGCTTTCATTAGCTTGTTTTACTTATATGCTCTGTGCCATAATGCTGCTCTTCTGAATCAAACCAGGGGACTCATATATATTTAGGGGGAGGGAGGGAGAAATATCATTCCCTCGGTGGAAGCTTCGTCCAACCCCGGGGTAAAGGGGACTGCCCGAGACTTACAGCAGAGGCGGTCCCCAAAAAGTGGTGTGCTCACTCTGACACCAGGGCTGCATCCCGGCTGGTAACAGGCAGCCGGGCATGTGGCTTGTTATATTAAATTATTGCTGACTTCTGAAAGGATGGCCCCATTTCTCCTATCTCCGTGCTACCGGTTCCTGCTGATAAGCTTTTACTACGCTGAGTTAAGTCATGCGGGCATCTGGATACCTGTGAGTAGAACTCTACGGGAAAGGCGGCTGCTATAGGTGAAGACCTCTCCTGCTAGTTGTAAAAGCTTATGACGGTAATTAAGAAGCTGTAACATTGTAAAGGATTATAACAAGGGACTGGTGGTGTAATGGCAATTTGACCTTCCACTGTTTGCTTTTTCTATTAGTTGCTAGCTGACTCGCATTTCTTTCTCCACCACCATTTTTGTTTAAATAAAAACTCTGACCTTTTGTCAAGTTTACATTGGTGTCCGTTTTGTTATTTATTTATTTAATTGCAGTATTAGTATGTTAAGCGAGGCCATTAAGCTGAGGGCACTTAAAGAGCTTTGGTTTATGTATTTCAGGCCCTTACCCATTCGGGGTTAAATGTTGTACGGGACCCAGCCAATAGGATCCATGGGGAGTGGCATAGCCCCTTCACTAGTAACTCCCATGGATTGCTGGGTCTTTTCTTCCCGCACTTTCTCGGATTCCCTCCCGCCCGCCCAACTAGTTGTTTATTTGTGTTAACAATCTTTTTTCACAGAGGAGGAACAGTTGGTAGGAGAGCAGTGCAGTCAGCGACTAGACACAACGGTGGTTATGATATTTGGCCGTACGTCACTGCCCCTTTCAAGTAACATTACTCTTGATCCTTCTGAGTGGAGGATCCTTTGGCGTGCTTTGCGTGGCCGTCAATGTTGAGTCCAGAAGGGAGCAGTCACCGGCCAATTTTAAGGGATTAGTCCTTGGTTAGTTCGAATGCCATTTGGGCATTGCAGTATTTGGTTAAGATGATTGGTTGTTTAGTTGACTGCACTTTGCTCTCGCCACCACCAGGATACATTTAATTGGTTTATTATTAGTAAAAAAAACTGCGACCTTTTGCCAAAGTAGCTATACGTGTCTGTGTCTTTATTTCATTAGTTTAAGTTACACTTATTAAGGTACGAAGGTTGGTAAGGTGCGTGAAGGAGAAGACATTAGCCATATGCGCTTTATGTCTGTACATGCAAAGGAGGTTTGGGTGCAATGAAAAGAAGATATCAATACTATTCAGTTTATTATTTTTTAATTGAATCAGAGAAAGCTAATGCAATGATGGCAAAATTACAAAATCCTTTATTAAGACAGCACGCTGCAGCCTTTGGCCAACATTGGTGAAAAATGGGACTGTTGTGAAGGGATCATTAGAAAATAGACTGCAAATTAATGTTGATGCTATAAATAATAATATAGGAGTGAAAACAGCTCAAAATAGCATTATTTTACCTTTTTTTCACAATTTTTAATTAAATTCAGATCCAAAACCAAAATCAAATTCTTTTGCGCTTGTTCAACAAAACCGGTAGCAAAGCTGAACCATCAGTTTAGAACAGACACTGGTTTCGAAACCGAAACACGAGGGTGAGCGCACATCTCTAATTTAAATACTTATGTGTGTTGTTCATTTGTGTTTGTGGTGTTTTTGTGATTATTCTTCTGTTTATGTATTTCTGTTCATTAAAATGCTTATTTATCTATATTTGCATCTAGTTTTTATTATCTTAGTGCTAGCTTTGATCTTTAAACTGAAACCATGGGGTCTGACATTTTATTCTCAGTTTCTTCTACGTGGAAGAGGGTTTACATATGAATGAACAACACACATGAGTGCCATCAAAGCTACTTTTAAACTATTTAGTGAAATTACTCTAAAATCGTAATCTTACTTCCCATATAGTATTCTTTTTTATGCTGATTATGAAACTGCTTTCCCTGCAGAGGTAGTGGTTCTGTGCTAACCAATGCAGCAGTGGAGGAGTTAATGTGTTTTTGTGTACGAAGAATGGAAGTCATTTGCTTACTGCCTGTTGCGCAAACTAAATTAAAAAGGAAATTACCAGTTCCTTAGTCATGCATTATGTTTGAATAATGATGGAACTCTTTATTGAATTGGCATCTCTGTGGTTACAGCATTTCTCCCTTGTGAAAGATGTTTGTAAAAATATCTTTTAAGTGTATATTGTTAAAAAGGTAAATTAAATATTACTGCAGCTCTTGAAAATTGCAGGTCCAATTTTGGCATCCACATTAAAGGGACCACTAACTGGGTCTCTACACAATATAAAAAAATGTGTATATTATCTTTTTAATTTTCTCTTTCTTTCACTAATCATCTTGCTGATCTATACCAAACTCACACCCAAAATTAACCTTAAATTCCGCAGTCCATCCCTAAACGCAAACTAATATCCTTTTAATTTAGTGTTATCGAGATATAATAAAATGTTTACAATTTTTTAAATGTAGTACTAAAACTAGCAATATATGCTACAACTCAGTCAGTACATCCTGCCATGAAACGAGTGTTGTGTTTTCCAAGGAAAGTAGGACAAGTGATTTGAACCAAGTCCTTAGAAACCCATACTTAAATGCATGACAACAGTTCATTGCTTATTTGGGGAGGTAAAGAGTGTGATCAAATTGTTATAATTTTATTTTAAGAATTTCTTTTATTTTTAAACACACTAGTTTATCCTTCACCAAAACAACCTTCACCGCTGCTGACATAATGTTGTCGTGATGTCCATTATTTGGTTTCTTTCCAAGCAATATCATATATTTCATAGTGTCTTTGTAAAAAACAGTACTTACCTCTGTCAGATGCAGCAGTCTTCTTCTGGCTATGAATCAGTGCGTGTGGCTTTCGACAGTGGATGTGGTCATGTGACTGTGAGGCGGAAAATTCTAAACCCCTTCATCTGTACCCTAGATCAGTGTCAGAGCAATCAATTTACCTCCTTGACGTCTGGCTCTTCTGATTCCTTAATCCTGCAGTTTCAAGCGTGCTTCCAGTATATTACTCGTCTTGTTCCTGTCTCTGGCTTTGGACTCTGTTTTTGAGACTTTGATTCCCACTGGTATTTTGGACTCGGATTGCCTGTATGTGTTTCAGACGCAGGCTTGTTGACTACGTACATTTGATCTTACTGCCTTTCCCAAACATCTATCAAATTAGAAGGTTGTCCTCGGCGCCGCAACCTACGGACCTTCGGCAGCGAAGCCTACCCTACCTTGCAAAGGATATTGGTGAAGACCGGAGTGTCCGTTAGATTCTCCACCCTGGTTCAGCCAGTACCAACTCTGTGTGATAGGTAACTCTGCCTTGCCATAGGGAGCGTGGCAATCTTTTTTAACTTTTATGAACACCCTTACCCTTTATTGGCAGTGGTGATTACAAAGGTTTACCAAATATGTAGCAGCCCATTCTTTGTTCTATTGGTGGTTAGAGTGCATAATAATAATTATTATCATTAAAGATGTGCACTAACTCCCGTGTATGGTTTTGGATGTGGTTTTGGTTCTAAAACATCTTCGTATTTTGGTTTTGTTACAGATTTTGCCCCAAAATCATGAAAGGTTTTGGTTTTGGACCTGGATTCAATTAAAAATTGTAAAAAAAAATAGGTAAATTATGTGATTTTGAGCTGTTTCTGCTTCTGCATTACTATTTATAGCCGTAACAGTCATTTACAGTCCATTTTCTAATGATCTCTTCACAACTGTCCACATTTTTACCAATTTTAGCCAAAGTATTGCTGCTGATCCTCTCCAATGTATTGTTGCTGACCCTCTCCAATGTGTCACACCATGCTGCCTAAAAGTTACCTTCAAGGTTTGTCTTCTTTTTTTAAATGAAAATGTCAGTGATGTAAACATCTTTTATGAGAATGATGATAACACTGTAATTTGTCACAATTGAGGAAGATGTTATCCAAATGCCCTTGATCTGTTAACATCCCTATCTATTTTCCAGTTCAACAATCAAAATGTTGGCTTTTGTTGGGGCCCAAAAATTCAAACACTTCATCCACAAAAGTGGCAGTCCCTGTCTCTGAAGTTCATTTAACATTGTGCCCTCTCATCTTCTTTTAAATGTCTAATAATGCTCCTGTCCGTAGTTGAGGTCTTGTGTCCACTCTCGTCTTAATGAAGGATTTTGTAATTCTGCCATTGCTGCATTTGCATTAAAAAAATTATTTACCAGTCTATACGGTTCTCTAACTCCATCTCATAGTGTAAATCTTCAGCCATCATATCTCAATCTATACATCTATTCTTTGCCAGTTTAAAATTTTGCCCTCTTAATTTCTCAGAATGTGGACTTTTAATTGCATTGTCTTGTCAAGACAGATGTTTTTGGCAACCAAATCTGTGTTGCCAGTTATACAGGAAGGCCAACTATTGGTCTATCTAAACTGTTTGTTTTTCATATTTTTTACACTTCACTAATATAACATAAATATAAATTACACTGGTCAACACTCATTTTATCATAATAGTGATTTTGGGCTAACTTTGTGGTCCTGGTTCTGAATATGACATCGGATTTGCTAGATTGGCTCTAATTTTTTTAGTTAATTGGTACCCTAATAAAAAATATAAAAAAATTAATGTCAAACAGAACCTACTTACAAATTGCATTGAAATTGTCTCAAATCATATAAAGGTAAACATATGAAATTCCTAACAGCATTTTATTCGGTATAATAACAGATAAACATAGTAAGCTGTTTCGGAAAATCACAATTAATACATAGTAAAACTGTCACGAAAACAAAGCTTGTTGGACCCAAGGGTCTGTGTGGCTTATTTCTACTGCACCCAGAGTAGAAATATGGTGCAGAGTGCAACGAGGCAGATGGTATTCATCAAGGACCCCCGCAAAGAGGTATGGGCTTTGAGGCCTCTGCCCCGCAGGTCACAGCCCTCTGATAGAGCGCTGGATGAGACCCGTTAAGAGAACCTGGAAAGTAAAAGGGAGAAAGTCTTCGTACCTCACTGAGGAAAGCACCACAGTATACTAGGAGTAATAGTTTGCAGAGCATTAGTAACCAGTGGCAACAGAACTGTAAAAAGAAAAAGCCTGCAGAAGTGCAGTAACCACTAAAGTGCGCAGAGCAGGATACAATGGTATAGAAGTCTGCGGACTTGAGGTACATACTAGCACAGGGAAATGGATACAAAGGTGTAATAATCTTCTTAGATTATTTGGAAATCTGTGTAAGTGGCTATGGAGAAATTGTACCTTTATGATCATATTAGTACCCACATTTTTAAAGTTTGTGAACGTGTTTCGCACCAGTTCTTCATAATTGTCTGCTTTGTGGTTATCCAAGAAGTTCTTGACAACTGAGACATAACTGCACCAGGAAGAAGCTTTTATAGCATTCATAAATTTTGAAAAATAATCTTGATAATCTTACAAATTTGAGGGCCATAAAAGATTTCAGCTTGTAGTTTTCTCATATTTATTCCAGGGAACAATCTACAAATGTATTTGAAGCAATCGCCATCTTTTTCCAAGGCCTTAACAAATTGTTTCATTAGTCCCAGCTTGATATGAAAAGGGTGTCAGACGCTTTTTTAGATAATACATCCCAGAATTCACGGTACTGAGGAGGAAGTAATTCGGAAGCATGCTGCAGAATCCGAAGAGGCAAGCTCAAACAAGTCAGAGAACACGAGGAACTCCATTGGGTAATTTTCCCTTGAGCCCAATCAATTACAGGGTTATGAAGGCACAGCCAAGGATGCCCCAGTATTAATGGTACAGACGGGCAATTAATAAGGTAGAAGGACAAAGTTTCTGAGTGAAGGGTTCCCACTGTCAAGTGTAACGGGGGTGTTTCACAAAAGACCTTGCCACCTGGCAGAGGTCCTCCATCTAGGCCACATACAGTAATAACAGTACGGATACTCATGAAAGGAATCCTAGAAGATTTGGAAAATCCAATGTCCAGAAAGTAACCAGCGACGCCACTATAAATAAAAGTCGAGATATCAATGGAACGAGCAACATAAGTGATATGTGCGGGAACCAAAACTGCATTCTTAGAGGAGATGATCTGCAGACTTAGGTGAACCTCCTCCTTATTTCCTAGGCCAACTCTTTTCCTGATTTGTTAGGGCTCTTCAATGTCCATTGATACAGGAACAAATGCATATGATGAAGAAGAAGGTACGTCCTTTTTCCTCTTCCTCTTCTTGATCAATTTGTCAACTTTGATGGTGAGCTGCATAAGACTCTCCAGCGAAGTTGGAGAAGGGTATTGTACCAAAGCGTCTTTGATCTGCTCCGACAAACCTAAGCGAAATTGACTGCAGTGCAGGATTGTTCCATTCTCTGTCAGTAGACCATCGCCTAAATTCGGCACAGTATTTCTCAGCGGAGCGCCAACCTTGCTTCAAGGCCCTGAGGTGAGCTGAGGCCATCCAATCTAGATCATCATAAAGCAGGCCCAAAGCATTGAAGAAGGCATCAACGGACTTAAACAAAGGACTTGCAAGAGCAAGACTGAACGCACAGGACTGGGGGTCACCTTGGAGACAGGATATGATGATACAAACGCGCTGTTAGTCTGAACCAGAAAACGGGGTCTCAGCCAAAAATAGAGCTTACAACGTTCTTTAAAATTGCAGAACTAAGCTCTCTCTCTTAGAACTTAGGTTCTACAGCAGGTGCCAGGGGAGCTTGCTGGGCTTGCGAAGTCCTAGAGGCTTCCTCTTGGGCTTCCTCTTGTGCAGATAAGCGCATCGCTTATAGCCCTTGGACAATCTGTGACAAGGTTTGGATCTGTCCTGCTAAAACATGGGCTGGAGAGGGATTCGTCCCCTTATTATCCATGGAAAATCTCTTCAGTAAATTCACGGCCGGTTATAATGTTAGGGCTCACGACGATCAAGATGAGCTTTTAGAACAGTTAGAGTAGAGTTCTTCACCCTAGCAGTCGCCTTTCCCACATATATATGCTTACGGGTCTTAAACTCAGAGTAGTAAAAGCTCATCAATGATGGCCGTAGCGCAAATGGAACCGGAGGCGCCAGCCCAGACTGGAATGAGTGATCAGTAGCAGGCCGAGGTCAAAGGTCCATAGCGAAACAACGAAGTCCAGAATACAAGCCAAAAGGTCAGGGTCCCAGACAAACAGGAAAAGTCCAGAATACAGGCCAAAAGGTCAGGGTCACAGGCAAACATGCAAAGTCCAGGGTACAAGCAAAGGGCACAATGGAAGATCTTGCCTAGAAAAAGCTTCTAGCAAAACGCGCGTCGGCAGACGCCGCGTTTACTGTTCACCCAGTCTAATCCTGGTGGTTTTAGATAGTGACTGGACATCTTATAAGAATTAGATTAGGTCATTTAGATTTAGCCAATCTTAGTCCGGTTTAGTTAGAAAGTGCTATAATGATTTCATGGAGAGTGTAGTCACATACGACCGTAATCTAATTGGCACTCATGCTATAATGTAATATAGTCGTTTGCTTAAACAGATCTCCTGCTGGAGGAGCGGTGGTTGTAAAAACACTAACCTCATTGAAACGAACTCTGTCCAAAGCGGGTTAAGGCTGGTGAAATAAGCTTTAATATGATACCAAACTCTTTACCTTTTAAAACACCTGGACCATAGATACCTTTACTATAGTATTATCTATGCATAAATAATCTAATACATTTTACTAATAAATAAATGTGGATTGGAACCTTAATAAATGTGTATTATTTACAAGTGTAATTGCGAATGTAATTGTGTGTGTTATGAACCCGTGGGATTGCATCATAACAGGTGACCTATTAATCACAATTGCACGGTAAAACAATATTAATAAATTTGGTGTACTTCATCCAACTATCTGACTTTGACAAATACCTTGAGCAGCCAATGGGAACCAAGCAGCCCAGCCTAACTTAATCAGTCCCAGGAGGCTGATAATAAATTATTCACTAAAACGCATGCGCCCGGCTAATCTCTCCATCGGGACGCGGCGTTTGGCAGTGTGGTGTCCGGCTGTTGCCTTGGCATTGTTGGGACCGTAAACCGGAAGTCACATCCCGGTCATCAAGTAGACAGCCAGGACGCCGGGCACAGAGAAGAGCGAGCTATGGACACCGCCGCGGCTCGTATCACCAGGGCAATGCTTTCTCTCTTCAGGGTTTGGAGGGAGAAAGGTATCATGATGGTGAAAGATGCCTTAAATATAGACCAATATATTTCACTATTTAGTTTACAGGATAAATGTGATTTTCCTGATGTTAGCCCGTTCGCTTATCTTCAAGTAAAACACTGTGTTAATTCCCTTCCAAAATCCGATATAACGAGACCTCTAACTCCACTGGAATCTTTATATGTACATTCACCCCTACAAAGATGAATCATTTCCCCTTTATATAATATTCTCATCTCCTCTACCACCCCTATCCATGAACTCAAGTGGGAAGCTGACTTGGGCAGACCGCCAGATAGATATACATAAGATCCTTTTACAATACGTAAAAGGATCTCTAAAATTTCTATCTCATCTCTGGTTAAAGAAAATGCCTAAAAAATATAATGCCAATGGTATTTAGTTCCAAAAATAGCTTCTTTCTGAGATGATGTTGCTGTCTTGATTAGCAACATTACTAATGTCCATATATCTAAATGCCCATGGTCCTTTCTTCTTGGATCTCTTTTCAATATCCTAATTAAATCCTTGGACAAATTTTCTGTTCAGATTCTTAATGCAGCTAGATGCCTTGTCGCAAAATATTGGAAAAACAAAGATCCCCTTTCTAGACAACAACTCCTAATTTGGTATTTGGCATATTTGGAAAAAAAATGCAGCATATTTAAATTAAAAAAATCATAAATTCTCCAAACTCTGGAGTGATTGGTTCATTTATACTAATTCCTCTGGTCCCAAACCATTGCCTAACCAAACTCAAAATATATCCTCGTGTGGCTGGATCACTGATAAATTACTTCTGGTATAAATTTATGTAAAGGAAATGGCGCAGGGCGCTTATTTATATAGTTGCACATGCACTTATTTTTGATATTGTGTATATTTTCGTAAGGGAAATCTTGAATTTCTGAGACCAGGGGAAGAAATTTGTTTCTTGTTTACCACGCTAGAGGAGATGCATTATTTCTTAAAGTATATATCTGATACAATAAGCCTTTGTGGATGGAAGTCTTTTGTGTGTTGTGATGTGGGGAAGTGGCTTGTTTGGGGGTTGTACCTTTCTTTGGGAATGTGTATTCTGGACTGTCTGAAGAGGGGGCCAATTCTAATTAGATCTTTTGATGTGTGATGGCCCAACATTGAAGGCAGGAACTTTTAATTAAGACTGGCTCCTAGATTCTCTGCATCTGAAAACCAGATGCAGGACATCCCAGCATCCCTAAAATTAAATAGTGTAAATATTGATGGTTTTGCAATGCATGTAAATCCATGTTTGTGTAAACACATTGCATCCTGATTCTAAAAATAGCCTGTGTCCAAATCAGTATAAAAAGCACTGTCTTGTACACTGAAATGTTCTTCTTGTTTCATCTGACCTGATCACTGGTACCTTCAACCAGTATGCGAACAAATAAACATCATTTGCTTCAAAGACATGCTTGAAAACATCTTCAATATTGCTGTATTCCTGTGACCTGCAGATTAGACCCTAAATCTAATCCGTTCTCCGGCTGTTTCTGAGGTTGGACCCAGCTTTTCCGGTACCACCGCTCTGCCTGCTACCCTGCAGCTTTGGTCAGTGTGATAGGGGGGAGCCATCCACAGCACCCCTGATCCATAGTAAGAGGTCAGGAGTACCTGCCCTGGTACACCAGTAATGGGGTACACTCGCAGTGTCAGTTACCCAGAAGAAACCTGGTACTGGATGCCGGTAAGGAGTCCAGTGGTGGCAGCATTTGTAAGCACCTCTTACTGCAGCAAGAAAGTGCATTTGGGATAACGAAAGGGAATGATGGCAAGGTAAGCCCAGCCGGTTCCCAGAAGCAACAGACAGGGTGGCAAAATAGCACTGAACACAGATGAACACAGAATCATATTCCAAAATCCACCAGGAGTCAAAGATTAGGTCCCAGATTAGGTCTCAATTCTCCCCCCTTATTTCCCCTTACCTCCACCATTTATTATCTTATTTATAGTCACATGCCTTCATACCCCTTAGCATAATTTTTTAATAACTTTCAATTATTATGTCTTGTCTATACAGTATATATTATGTTATAACCCCATTTAGGATTGTTCTTTTTATTCCTATTCAAGATGTGATTTAATTAAGTCTTTAATGAATTATATCAAATCTATAACATGTGACAAAAATTTTACAAAGTATTAAAAAAATAAAAACATAATAGGCGATGCAAACTGCTCAACTGCCAACAGACTGCTATATGAGTGACTGATCACTTATATACGGAGGGAGAATATTCAAGAATGATTGTGGAGTGAACACCTAGAATATTTGTGTGTTTCACCTTCTAGAATGTTCTGCTTGATTCCCATATACAGGTGTTATGGCTATGTTCCCTATTAATTGAGGGTTTCCACTATCTCGAGAACTAGAGCCAATTTGAAAAAACTACTTTCATTTTTTAACTCAGGAACCAAAAAATGCCTTAAATGCTTTCAAACATCCTTAGCTACTAAAAAAAAGTTTGTTGTTGTTAGGCGGTGTTATTTACCTTCCATATTTATATACATTCCATATTTAAATACTTGGGTTTTCGGGCCCACCTCAGCCACAAGTCTGGGGCAGTCCTTTTACCCCAGGTTGTGCAAGGTAAGGGTTTCAGTCCACCAACACTTAATTTTCAGGTCACCTATAGGCCCTGTACCACGGAGGCACAGGCACCTCAGGTTCTAAACAATACCGGCCTTCTGGCATCAGACCAAACAGAATTCCCCATTCATGGCATCTCAACCACCATATTAGGTCAGATAATACACTTGAGCTTAGCCAAAAGGATGAATCGAGATTGACAATTCAATCTCAAACTGGACATGGTAATTGGATGTAGATATACAAGGTAACTGGCATATATACACAGAGTTCCCTTGTTTGATTCACAACGGCACCATTACAGCACAGATATACCTTACTTGTAGCATATAAGTAGAACAAGGAATTCGAAATCTCTGCTGCTGACTCCCGATAAATGCTCTGCCCATCCATAAGTGCATAGTACTAGTCTTTGACGTTTTTAGTAATGCTGCACACCACCTTCATCTATTTACTTTCTACTTGTCTAAATGTCTATTAATGCCTCTGTCCATCTAATGACATTTGATGGTTATTGCCTCTTCACTCTCCATGATGCAAGTTGTCTAACATTCCAAATTAGTTGGTATGTAGCGTTTCAACATTTTTATCTCTTGCATTTCACACTAAATGTATTTTGCATCAGTTGTTGACAAGGCTGCGAGACGCTCTCATCTGCGTCCTTGCTGTCATGCCAACAGCTGGGACATCACTTCCAGTATGTCCGTCCCGGCCATTGCCCTGGTGACTATCAGTACCAT
Source organism: Mixophyes fleayi (assembly GCF_038048845.1). NCBI lineage: Eukaryota > Metazoa > Chordata > Amphibia > Anura > Limnodynastidae > Mixophyes > Mixophyes fleayi. Next base: position 255,230,038 of record NC_134405.1, on the reverse strand, counting down.
GCTCCTTCATTTGTGGCAGCTGGGCGCGTGCTTAAATAGTATTAATGAATTAATTAAGCAACTCCTGGGGCCAATAATTACACATTAAGGCTCCAACTCCTAATTGGCCAGTTCTTGTATTTAAGACAGGTAGGGCTTAGCCTCTCTGATGGTTATAGCATCCTGTGTGCAGCACATTTGGCTGATCAGCTTTTGTTCCTGTGGATACTCTGCATTATTGACCTGATTCCTGTTGTGACCTTTAGCTTGTTTTGGACCCAGCTTGAACACTGATTGCCCCTGACCTTTGCTTGTCTTTTGGATTATCCTTGCTTGCAACCTGCCCTGACCTCTGGCCTGTCCCTTGGTTACTCTGTTTGTTACTGACCCATGATCTCTGGACTGTCCCTGGTGCCTGCCTTCTCCATTCCAGTTGCCCTCCACCCTGCACTATGGTTTCCATTGATAATCTTTTAGTACTCTAGAGTTAAGTCCTGGGGACATCCAAGTACCTTTGAAAATAATCAGCAATACAGAAAAGGCAGCTGCTAAAGGTGAAGACCTCTATCTTGTTTGGTTCTCACAGTATATCTAGATAGCTGTTAGCCCTAAGCAGATAACATTTTTATTGCAGCAGCTGCAATGTTCTAAATGCGGTCTCTGCATGTCGAAAATTCTAAGAAAAAACCCTCACATGATAAACACCCTTTTTTCCCACTTAATATAGATGTCACTGAATGACCCTTAACAACTTGACAAGTTTTAAAACTTACATATATATACATATATACATATATATATATATATATATATACATGTATATATATATATATATATATATATATATGTGGTGTGATTGATTAAGGCATATTATGCTGAGACATACTGTATTTTTCGTAAAATCGTTCTGCACATGCCCACAAGCAAACCTTACACCAAAGCAATGTTAAATTCATCTTTGAGCGCAGAGGACCCTTACTACAGCCTACAATTTCAGGGAGAGGAATGGGCGTATGCACATAGTTAATGTACAGTAAGGGCATGCCAAGTTTGAACACACGCAGCTGTGTCCAACTCAAGCTTTGGGCATCTCAAAGGTATGTGATTTTTCAGTTGTATAACTTGCACCAGCTACAGGTCAGGTGTAAGGGCCAATTACTAGTGATGACTGTCACATATGCATGCTTGAACATATGTTTGCAATCAGGAGCAATTGTAAAAATGCATTTTATGTACAGTAGACATTAATAACTAGAGATGCTCACTGACCCCTGTGTTTTGGTTTTGGTTTTGGATCTGGATTACCTTCGGGTTTTGGTTTTGCCAAAACCGCCCTTGCGTGTTTTGGTTTTGGTTTGCTTTTTTTTTACAAAATGCCACTTGTTGGGCGAAAATCACATAATTTAGCTATTATTTTGTACCTAAGTTATTATTAACCTCAATAGCACTAATTTCCAGTAATTTCCAGTCAATTTTTTGCGCCTCACAGGTCACAATATGATTTTCATATACTTTTGCTTAAAAGACTGTGCCATAGCTCACCCCCAAATAGTTGCCAGTGTTCAGTGTTTCAACAGAAGTAATCGGCCTTGAATTTGTTTTTCAAAGTCTCCACTCACATTGTATTGTGCCATAACATTATTAATAGGCCTGGTAGTGTTCTTTAAAGTGTAGTGACATTGTACTGTGCCATCGATATGGATTCACATAAGTTGAGAACAGACCAGGAGCACCAAGCAGCTGCTGGCACCAGTCCTGATGATAGGAATGCCTGTACATTATCTGCTAAAGCCTATGTTAAAGACTGATGTGCATAGTGTTTTTAAAGTGAGGGAAACCAAAATGTAAAAAACAAAATTTTCCTTGGTAAATTAAAAAACACCTGTAAGCAAGGCAAAGTTAAATGGGGTAGGGACTGATGTGAGCTAACATTACTTATAACTATATTTTATAACTATCTACAAAACTAACATAACTTATAACTATATCTTATAACTATTTACGTAACTAACATAACTTATAACTATATCTTATAACTATCTACATAACTAACATAACATATAATGGTTTCTGCTTAGTTCTCATCTGCTCTGTACAGTGCAGCTCAATTACTGGACTTTACCGCCATTCTCCAACAGCATGTAGGAGATTACAGCAGCATATACCCAAGTACGTCACATTTTTCTGAAGTAGGCTACTCTGTATATCAGCAGCTTCACTAAGAGGCATACAGCTGACAATCTGTTACAAAAAGTAAGGGATGTCATTGCAATATAGCTAATCCTGCTTGGACTCTCCTGAGGATATGTGATTTCTGATAATGACACCAATATTGTTAGAGCATTGCAGCAGGGGGGATTCCATCACATTTCTTGTTTTGCTCACACAATCAACTTGGTGTTACAGAACTTTTAAAAAATGACAATGATATGCAGGAGATGCTCTCTGTGTCCCAAAAATTTTAGGGTCATTTTTGGGATTCTGCAACAGCATGTAGAAGAATGCAGCAGCTGCAAGAAGACTAGCATTTGAGGGGAATGTACTTTAGTCCAGCGAAGTAGTCACCTGTGAAGAGAGTGCAGACACGGTTAGCTTGAGTCAAGTGATTGCCTTAATTATACTTTTTGAGAAGCAGCTAGAGAAGTTTTACGGTTGAAATAAAGTAAATCTGCTAACTATATTGTAATTGTAGATCTAGGACTTAATTCGCTTCGCCAGGATCTAAGAGCTATCAACATCTTGTGATGACGTCTACACCTTCAGTTTCTCTTGCAACTGCTTCTCGGAAAAAACTTAGCTTTCCCAAGACACCCAGTGGTGATGCAGATGAGTCAGCACAACATTTTGACATTTGCTCTGCTGTAAAAGAATTGGCCAAAAATTGTGACAGCTCTGCCATAAAATGAACTACAAATTCCATAAGGAAAGCCATTATCGGCAATTAGATCAAAGTACACAGACTACTATGATGGTGGATTCCAGCGGGGATGAATTAGTATTGTTTGAAGAAGATTAGCATTGAACCCTGCCACCTCTCCTGTTTCTGAGTGAGCTCTGGTACAATAAAATGTAACTGCAGATTTAGACCAAGCCAGGCAGGCCTATAATTTCTATTTCAGCAATTACAATTAGCAATGGAGCAATGGAGCTCTTTTGTTTCGGTGTTACCTATATAGCGCAGTAGAATTTGCCTGCAAATTCTACAGACAAGCCTGCTTGTCTTCCTCTTGATCACTGACTCTTAGCAATTGAGCACTCGTCTTTGGGTGTATATTAGACCCTACACTTTGTAGTGCAAATTCAGAAAAATACAGTGCTATATTAGGATTTCAGCACTCAGAAAATTCAGCTCTTTTATAATGGTGTATATGAGACCCCAAACACTTTGTAGTGCAAATTCAGAAAAATACTGCTATATTAGGATTTCAGCACTCAGAAAATACAGCTTTTTTTTATAAGGGGGTATATAAGACCCCAAACACTTTGCAGTGCAAATTCAGAAAAATTACCACCCTCCTATTTCTACTCTATCACTTTGCCTGCTCTATACTGTGACCTAACCCTTCTCTGTCCCTCTCTCAAATGGCGCTAGATTCCCGTGGAGGCAGGTATTTATTGATTCAAAAACTTACCAGATCCGAGATCCGAGATCCGACGACGTTACAATGATGTTTTGCCTCGTTTTAGAATCAGAATAGGTGCGAGAGTACCCCAGAGTTCGGGTGGGTTCAGTTTCAAGGAAACCAAGCCCGCCCATCTCTATTAATAACATTCTATTAAATGTATTTTATGGAGGAAGAAATGAAAACATTTTTTAATGGTTTGTCATTGATGACTATATTATTAGCAAGTGACATTAATTTATTAGTTTTTTCTGTAACTTTATATTCTACATATATTATTTATTGGATGTATCACCTAATCCAGGTCCCCCACACTCCTCACACACACATACATCTGAGCACTACCATTCTATAGCAAACCTCAAACACATCACCTGTCTCCCCCTCTTCCAAAGTCATTTAAATGTGCCCTTTGGAATGCACGCTCTGTTTGTAACAAACTTACCTCCGTTCATGATCTCTTCCTCTCAAAAAACCTCAACCTTTTGGCAATAACAGAAACATGGCTCATGCAATCAGACACTGCCTCACCTGCAGCCCTTTCACATGGTGGCCTCCATCTCACCCACACCTCCAGACCTGAAGGCAGACAAGGAGGTGGGGTTGGACTACTTCTCTCCCCACAGTGCACATACACAGTTCTACCAAATGTCCCATCCCTCACGTTCACATCTTTTGAAGTACATGCTATTCGCATCTTTAATCCATTTTCCCTACGTGTTGCGGTGATCTATCGTCCCCCTGGAGCACACCAACAATTTATTGAGGATTTCTCTACATGGCTCCCTCACTTCTTATCTTCAGACATCCCCACCATCATCATGGGTGACTTCAACATCCCCATTGATAACCCACCTTCCAAAGCTGCATCCAAACTACTCTCTCTAACATCCTCACTTGACCTCTCCCAGTGGATTGAATCATCTACTCATAAGGATGGCCACTGCCTTGATCTTGTTTTCTCTAGACTATGCTCAGTTTCTAATTTTATTAATACACCCTTCCCCCTCTCGGATCATCACCTTATCAGCTGCACTCTCACCCCCACTGCTCTAACCTCTCTACTGTCTAACTCAACCAAGCCTCCTCATACTTGTAGAAATCTTAATTCTATTTGTCTTCAACAATTTTCCACCTCTCTCCAATACCCTCTCTCCCCTATCTCTACATTCTCATCCCCTGAGATGGCAGTACCTCATTTTCACCTAACCTTAGCAACGGCCCTTGATCAAGTGGCTCCAGCGACACTACATACTACACGTCGACTTCGATGTCAACCGTGGCACACCAAAGCAACACGAAATCTTCACAAACTGTCCCGTAAAGCAGAACGTCACTGGCGTAAATCTCGAAGCTCTAATGACTTCTTCACATATACTTCTGTCTACCACTCCTATCGAAATGCTCTGGACACTGCAAAACAAACATACTTTCAATCTCTTATCTAGGCTCAGGCTTCTAACCCCAAACGCCTTTTCAATACATTTAATCATCTTCTCAATCCTCCCACCCCGAACCCTCCATCTACTATCAGTGCTCAGGATCTTGCTTCCTACTTCAAGGACAAGATTGACAAGATCAGACTAGAAATGGTATCCTCTTCCTCAACAAGCCATCAGCTCAATTCCTTCCCACTACCCTCTGACACCCTCTCTTCATTTGACCCCACAAATGAAGAGGAAATTTCTACGCTCTTCTTATCTTCCTACTCTACCTCCTGTCCTCTTGATCCTATTCCCTCGCAAATTGGTAGATCCCTATCTTCTGTGCTCATTTCACCTCTAACTCAAATCTGTAATCTCTCACTCTCTACTGGCATCTTTCCATCACTATACAAGCATGCAGTGATTACTCCTATTCTAAAAAAACAAAACTCTGACCCAAACTCTCTCTCAAATTACCGTCCCATCTCTCAGCTCCCTTGCCCCTCCAAGCTTCTAGAGAGGCTTGCCTATACTCGCCTCACACGCTTTCTTTCTGCAAACAACCTGTTGGATCCTCTTCAGTCTGGCTTTCGTTCTCAACACTCCACAGAGACTGCGCTGACCAAGGTTGTTAATGATCTGATCACTGCTAAGACTGAACGCCATTACTCTTTCCTAATTCTCCTGGATCTCTCGGCTGCATTTGACACCGTTGACCACTCTCTTCTCATACAAATGCTGCAATCCCTAGGGCTTCAAGACACTGTTCTATCCTGGTTCTAATCCTGCTTCTCTAATCGCTCTTTCACTGTTAATTTCTCTGGAGCCACCTCTGCTCCGCTTCCCCTATCAGTTGGAGTACCACAAGGCTCGGTGCTAGGTCCTCTGCTGTTCTCTATCTATACCGCCTCTCTTGGAAATCTAATAAGTTCCTTTGGCTTTCAGTATCATCTCTATGCGGATGATACCCAAATCTATCTAGCCTCTCCTGATCTCTCGACATCTGTGTTGTCCCGTGTAACTGACTGTCTTTCTGCCATATCATCTTGGATGTCCTCTCGTCAACTCAAACTTAATCTTTCTAAAACAGAGTTAATAATATTCCCACCCGCCAACAAGAGCATACCTGACATTTCTATCTCTGTTGATAACATGACCATAAATCCCACCCCACAAGCTCGCTGCCTAGGTGTAATCCTTGATTCACGCCTATCCTTTGTTCCCCACATTGACTCTATATCTAAATCATGTTACATACATCTAAAGAACATTTCCAGAATCCGCACATATCTCACACAAGACACTGCTAAAACCTTAATTCATGCACTAATCATCTCCCGCATTGACTATTGCAATTCCCTCCTTACTGGTCTTCCCAAAAACAGACTCAAACCTCTAAAATCTATTTTGCAAGACTGATTTTCCTTGCAAATAGCTATTGCTCTGTTGAATCACTCTGTATGTCTCTACACTGGCTTCCTGTCTTCTACCGAATCCAATATAAAATACTTTTACTAACCTACAAGGCCATCAACAAAGCTGCATCAACATACATCTCCTCTCTTGTCTCAAAATATCTCCCAACTCGGCAACTCCGTTCTGCAAAAGATCTGCGTCTCTCATCCACCCTCATTACATCCTCCCATTCCCGGTTACAGGACTTTTTTCGGGCTGCACCCACTCTATGGAACTCTCTCCCTCGCACAATAAGACTCTCCTCTGGTCTACAAAATTTCAAGCGTTCTCTGAAAACCTACCTATTCAGACAAGCTTATAATATTCCTCAACCACCCTCTTTACCTCACTACCTTTAGCCTGTTACACAATTTCACACAAGACAACTACCTCCTGACCAACATTGTTGTGTGACAGGATCATTTAGCTTATGAGTCACCCTACCTTTGCAGTCTGGCTGGGCCAAGATGCAAAATGTATACTTAACCTCATGTGTCAATCTCCCATTGTCCCATAGATTGTAAGCTTGCGAGCAGGGCCTTCTCACCTCTTTGTCTGTTTTACCCAGTTCGTTTATTAGTTTATTATGTTTGTCCCCAATTGTAAAGCGCTACGGAATATGTTGGCGCTATATAAATAAATGATGATGATGATGATGATGTATCCTGCATGGTTTTTATATCCTTGTTGATGCACGATTTATGTTCACTTTAAAATAAATGCACATTATGTTTGTTTTGTGTGCCTTAATGAATCAGACCCATGGTGTGGAGGTAGGATTTAAAAAGATTTCTGTAAATGTGATGAAAACATCAGTACCTGTGTCTGTAATTGATAATGCTTAAAAAGGTACATTATCTTATGTGTAAAAAATATAGAACATGTATCTTAGATTCAAAATGGTCAAAGCTCAGCTCCTCATATATATGACACTTGTATAATTACCAAGAAGAAAGTAATGTGTACTGATAAGAGATTTGTTTTCTTGGCTGAATCTCACTGTGCACTATGCAATTACTAAATTTTAAAGGTTCAGTACTGCAATCTATTAATAATAAATCTCCTGGGTATGACATGTGATTCGCTCTTACTGCCAAAGCTCTAACTACATCTGAACTTATTCCTGACTGACCAGATCCATTTTAAGGTGAGACTTTATGGATTCTGGTAGTTTATTTTTAAGTTGTATTTCTGGTAGAAAATGGTACACCGGAAGACGGTAGACTAAAGACGGTAGACTAAAGCATAGATAAACGTCCCGTTGCAAGCTAAGTGTTAACTTCTCTTCAGTTTATCTTGTGAACGTGTTATTTCCTATGAGTGATTTTAGTGAAATAACTGGTTTAAATAATGTAAAAATTTAAAGGCTGTCTGTAGTATAAGAAATTGTGCCTTTACCTTTAAATTTCAGAATGGTAGGTAAAAAAATTAAACAGTTTTCCTATTCAGTAGAAAAATCGTGATTGAGTGGTCTAAGTTGTATTTGTATTCGTGTTAGAAACAGTTGTTGTGTTAGGAACCCCTCAGCCAGTACAGCAAAACCCAGAGTCTGCTCCGAATGTCTGGTGTTCACTGTTGCCCCTAGTGGTGGAGACAGGCTTGGCTGCAGACAGAGGGTCGTGAGAAGTGCATTGGCTGGGGAGAACACAGGAATAGAGTTACAGAGGCCGTAGAGTAGGAAGTGCAGGAGGGAGCCAGGAGAGACACCAAGGGGATTGTGTCAAGACTGATATATCACTCATGGTCACTGGAATGAATAATGGAACAGCTGATAGAGAAGTCTCCTGATACGCAGCAACCTCTGTACTGGTGCTTGTCTGGAAAGGAATGAAATTTGCAGTGATAGGTAAAGATGATGGAACTGAATGTAGGCAGTTGCCAGGGGTAACTACAACCCACAGTACCGGTGAGAGTCTGGAGATTTTAGGGAAACAGTTCTTAGGCGGTTGCCAGGGTTAACTGCAACCCACAGTACTGGTGAGAGTCCGGAGATTTAGGGGAAACAGTTGTTAGGCAGTTGCCAGGGGTAACTACCATCCTCTAGTACCGTTGAATTTCCGGAGATTTGAGGAAAACAGTTCTTGGGCGGTTGCCAGAGGTAACTATAATTACAGGCACAAGGTGATATATGTAACAGTCAAAAGTACCTGTGGCAAGGTTGAGTCTGTAGCCAGAGGAAGATTGTTGAAATCTGAGCACAGTGATGCTGCAGGGGCTTCGTCTCTGTATAAGGTAGGATGAGCAGAGGAGCTGCAGATCATGCCAGAGCCATGCCTGGGAGCACAACTTTACCGGGGTCCAGGAGAAGACTGACTGGAACTGGTAGGTAGATACACACAGGATATCAAAACAGGATAAGAGTCAAAGCAGAGCTGAGTCAGTACACAGGGAAATCCAATGAAGAGTAGTCAGGATCGGAAACGGTCTGGTATAAGGGAATACACTAAGCCGGCAGGAAACAACAGGAGCAGGTAACAGGGCAAACACAAGGGAGCAGAACACTAAGGTAAATGTATTACCGGCAATCCTGCAGAGGATTAGCCAGCTATTTAAGGAGAGCAGAACCAATAGGTTGCAGGTGATAATGAGGAAGCCAGGTGAATAAAGCTGGGTACACACTATAGGGTTTTAGTCCAATAATCGGCTCAACCAGCCGACATATGACTGCTCGTTCAAAGTCGGGTATGTGTGTGTAGTGACACGATGGTCGAAAGTCTGCCCAAATGGACGATTGTGATGCATATTGACGATTGATATGTATATATATATATATATATATATATATATATATATATATATGTATATATCATCATCATTTATTTATATAGTGCCAACTTATTCCGTAGTGCTTTACAATTGGGGACAAACACAGTAAACTAATAAACAAACTGGGTAAAACAGACAAAGAAGTGAGAAGGCCCTGCTCGCAAGCTTACAAGCTATGGGAAAATGGGAGTTTGATACATGAGGTTAAGTCTACATTTTGCATTTCGGTCCAGCCAGACTGTAAAGGTAAAAGTGATTCATAAGCTAAATTATCCTGTCCCACAACAATGTTGGTCAGGGGGTAGTTGTCTTGTGTGAAATTGTGTAACGGGTGGTAATAGGTTAATGTAGTGAGGTTAAGAGGGTGATTATTATATTATTATGTTAGGAATATTATAAGCTTATCTGAAGATGTGGGGGTTCAGAGAACACTTGATAGTTTGTAGACCAGTCTTATTGTGCGAGGGAGTGAATTCCATAGAGTGGGTGCAGCCCGAAAAAAGTCCTGTAACCGGGAATGGGAGGATGTAATGAGGGTGGATGAGAGACGCAGATCTATATGTTTTATGGAAATTCATGAAATATTCATTTTTTTACTTTGGTTTATTTGTTATCTGAATGTGGATCTATTTGTAATTGTACATCACTTTGACGATAGCAGCAACACTGTGCATCACTCATAGGCTTCTCTGGAAGGTCAGTTTATCAAATTTAAGCAATCTATATTTTCTTTGATAATTAGGTTTTAGGAGATGATTTAATTAGTTTTCTCCAATCTATATATTACTATATTTTCTGAAATGTTCTTTTGTGGCAGTATTTGTGATACTTGTAAAACTGGTCTTTAGATTCCCATTAATGATAATGGTATTTCTCTTATGCAGCCCATATTTGTTGTTGTTATATCTAATCACAGAATGCTATAGCTGGGAATATTTTATATGTCAAATAATTGTCTTATTAGAAATGTGCTTCTTTATATTATTTAATTAGGCGTTTTGAAGTTTAGATTTTCAACTTGGATATTGATAGTTTGGCTGATTATTTTCATGTTATTAATATGTTTATAGGAACAGTGTTTATGCAAATGTTTTGAATTAAATCTGTCATTATTGTTTGGCAATTCTGTTGTTGATTGTTTCAGTTTTTATCTATATGTGGAATTTTACAGTGTTATTAATTTAGTTGATTATTGTAGATCCTTAGCATGTGATTGCAACTTTTAGGGAAGTAAAAGCAGCAAATTAACCAAATTTAATTAAAAAAAATAATCAAACTATGCATATTAAATAAACATTCAAAAAAGAGCCCTAAAATAAATTTGCTTCATTTTACATAGTGTAGTAAATAAACTTATTTTAATAAGTATACTGTTTATTTGTAGGCAACTCTAAGTATTAAAGTCAAATACATTACTAATGCATTTCTCAATATTGGGTTTCAACTTAACTATAGCTCAAGACTTAACCATGAGTTCTTACACAAATTTATTTGCTGGATCCAAGCTAAACAAAGTTAAGAAGATCCAATGAGTAAGAATAGTAATTGCTTAATGTTAGGCTTATTGATCAGTCACTAGACTAAAAGTATAACTGATATAATATTTATATTGTTATTGAAGGGAAAATATTATATTTTATTTTATTTTGTAAAGATCTGCATTCTTTGGGATGAGGCAATAGTATATAATGTATTGTTACCACAGTGTGAGTTACAAACAATTGATTATTTTAACAAATATTTTCTGTAGCAGTAATTTTTGCTTTTAAATTATTTCCGTATGTTTTTAAGGTAGATCTCCAGAGAACCATTGGCCTGGCTACTCATTGCATTTTGTGTCCTAAAATGGCACAGCATATTTATATTTTGGATTCCAGCGCCGAGCTTTTTCACTTGTGTGATAAAATCTGTATTTACCAGATACTTAATTTCTACTTTTTTAAATTATTTTTTAGTAACATTAGCATATGTTATTATACAATTATTTCAATAATATTTAAATAGTATATAAAACATATTCCCCTAGAATGACCGAGAGAGTCTTGAATTTCAGGGAGTTGTCCCAGACTCCCGGAAGAGTTGGCGCCCTCACGGATCCCATACACTTTTGTAGTGAAGTGGGTGGAGGTGTGGCTTGATATCGAGGCCCAGCCCCTTGCTGATGGATGCCGCAAATTACTTCATTGGGAAGCGGAAGTGGAGTCACAGAGATGCAAATCAGGTCACCATGACCCCCACACTTTCCACTTGATGTCTCCTCTGGTATCTCCTGTTTCAGGTGTCATAATAATAATAATAATAATAATATAATATATCTTATTTACAATTTGCCACAAGACTTCTCCAGCACTATACATAGGGGTTAAAACATGCAACTAAATTATAAAATGACATACGTACATACAGATAAGAACAAAAAAAGGACCAATTGAGACTATAGTTAGAGTGGGGTTCACTATGGTGCAGAGGTCTGCAAGCAGGCCAGGTTTGTTTGTGGAAAGCAGAAGTAGTACGTGAAAAGGTAAGATTTAATTACCAAGTTACAATATTCGGGACAGTGAAAAAAAGTACAGTAGTAGGCTGCAGCAGGTGAAGCTTCTTTAAGTGATAGAGGGAATGCTAAGATGCAATTGTGAAGAAGAGCAAACAGGCTACTTCTGTGCTAATTGGTCCAAAAAAAATAACATCTATTCAGGTTAGTTGAGAGCCTGGCCAGAATGGTTTCATAAAATGTGCTTCACTGGTGAGTTCAACACAATTTATAACAAATTCTTCTTACACACAGTGTGGACAGATGTCAAACACAGGCTACAATGAGATGAGGTGAGATTCAGATTAGAAAAGGATGAAAGTTATAGCAAATGTTGCAGGGCCATAATGAGGGCAGTGCAGCCAGTGTGCACCCAGGATGCAAGGCTGAAGGGCTTGCATCCTGCCGCCCGTAATTACACAATGCAAGCCCTAGATATACATCTGGGGCTGCCACAGAGCCAGGGCTGGCAGAATGCAGTATGAGTTGCCGGAGAAGTGGGGTAATGCGATGCTGCAGAAGCACCATCATCAAATAGAGTTAATTGCCAGGATCTCATCTTGTAACAGTGAGTGGTGTCAGTTAGGGATGAGCGCGCTCGGATTTCTGAAATCCGAGCCCACCCGAACGTTGCGGATCCGAGTCGGATCCGAGACAGATCCGGGTATTGGCGCCAAATTCAAAAGTGAAACTGAGGCTCTGACTCATAATCCCGTTGTCGGATCTCGCGATACTCGGATCCTATAAATTCCCCGCTAGTCGCCGCCATCTTCACTCGGGCATTGATCAGGGTAGAGGGAGGGTGTGTTAGGTGGTCCTCTGTGCTGTTTAGTTCTGTGCTGTTTAGTTCTGTGCTGTTTAGTTCTGTGCTGTTTAGTGCTGTGCTGTGCTGTGCTGTGCTGTGCTGTGTTCTGCAGTATCAGTCCAGTGGTGCTGTGTGCTGTGCTCTGTCCTTCTGAGGTCAGTGGTGCTGCTGGGTCCTGTGCTGTGTCCTGTTCAGTCCAGTGGTGCTGTGTCCTGTGCTCTGTGCTTCTAAGGGCATAGTTATTTCCCCAATATTCCCCTGTGTTTAAAAAAATAAAAAAAAGTTTTTTTAAAAAATACCAAAAACTACTTTAATATTTTTTAATTACCACAAAATTTTCACAACCAATCCTGCAGTATAAGCCCATTGGTACTGCAATATTACCAAGTTCACACATTCAGCAGTAAAAGTCCAGTGGTACTGCAATATTACAAAGTTTACACATTCTGCAGTATCAGTCCAGTGGTGCTGTGTCCTGTGCTCTGTCCTGCTGAGTTCCGTAGTGCTGCTGGGTCCTGTGCCGTGTCCTGTTCAGTCCAGTGGTGCTGTGTCCTGTGCTCTGTGCTTCTAAGGGCATAGTTATTTCCCCATTATTCCCAAGTTTTTAAAAAATAAAAAAAAAGTAAAAAATAATAAAAAATTAAAAAAAAAAAAAATATATAATAATTATAACCAAATTTGCAAAACCAATCCAGCATTATAAGTCCATTGGTACTGCAATATTACCAAGTTCACACATTCTGCAGTATCTTGTGCTACATATAATGGAGAGCAAAAATTTGGAGGATAAAGTAGGGAAAGATCAAGACCCACTTCCTCCTAATGCTGAAGCTGCTGCCACTAGTCATGACATAGACGATGAAATGCCATCAACGTCGTCTGGCAAGCACGATGCCCAATCTCCTAGTACAGGGCATGTAAAATCCAAAAAGCCCAAGTTCTCAAAAAACAGCAAAAAAAGAAACTTAAAATCATCTGAGGAGAAACGTAAAGTTGGCAATATGCCAATTACGACAAGTAGTGGCAAGGAACGGCTTAGGCCCTGTCCCGTGTTCATGACTAGTGGTCCAACTTCACCCAAGGATCAAAGCCCTCCTCCCCCCCCCTACAAAAAATTTAAGAGAGTTATGCTGTCAGCAACAACAACAAAACAGCAAAGAACTCTGCCTTCTAAACAGATGACATCACAAATCCCCAAGGCGAGTCCAAGGGTGTTGTTGGTTGTGAACCCTGACCTTCCCATCACTGTACGGGAAGAGGTGACTCCATCCAGCATTTGCAGCACGCCCTCTGCATATGCTGGAAGGATCACCCACAGTCCAGTTACAGATTTGGCTAATGAAGGTGTGAATGTTGTGCACTGGGAGGAGGATATTGATGTAGCTGGCGCTGAGGAGGATGTTGATGATTATGATGCAGACAGATACCAAATTGCATTTCTCAATTTCTATTTATATTCTAGATTATATAACGGCTGAAAAGTTTTCTGTTTTACTCCTAGTGGAGAGGGGATCTGATGCAGACAGATACCAAACTGCCTTTGTCCATTTCTTTGTATATTTGAATTGCTAGTTCTACAGTCTATGCAGGCTGCTTTATTTATATTCAACTACAAGTGTAGGGCGGGGGGGGGGCATAGATAGCCACCAAAGTAACGTGGTCCATTTAATTTCACTTTCTAGCTCCACAGTCTGTGCAGCCTGCTTTTTTTTATCTTCAAAGTATTTATATTTACAAGCCTTGCAATCTAAATTAACTAGAGGTAGTGACGTGGTAGAACTCCAAAAGGCAGTTTGGAAGCCCCTGTACAAACTGGCTCTATTTTTTAACTGAGTTGTCCCCCCTCCAGTGTGTACTCGGAAAGAGTTTTTAGTGCAGCGGGGAACCTGGTCAGTGAGCGGCGAAGGAGGTTGCTTCCTCACAACGTTGAAAAAATGATGTTTATAAAAATGAATAATCAATTCCTCAATGAAGTACAGCACTGCCCTCCAGACAGTACAGAGGGACTGTGGTTGTGGAGTCCAGCGGGGACGAATTGATAATGTGTGAGGAGGAGGAAGTACACACTGTAGGGGGAGAGGAATCAGAGGTTGAGGATAAGGACGACATCTTTCCTCAGTAGAGCCTGTTTAGTTTGTACAGGGAGAGATGAATAGCTTTTTTGGTGTGGGGGCCCAAACAAACCAATCATTTCAGCCACAGTTGTTTGGTAGGCCCTGTCGCTGAAATGATTGGTTTGTTAAAGTATGCATGTCCTATTTCAACAACATAAGGGTGGGTGGGAGGGCCCAAGGACAATTCCATCTTGCACCTTTTTTTTTGGCATTATGTGACCATTCAACAGTCGTTTGCCATGTTCAAAAAGTAAAAGAAAATGCCAACAAATTCAATAAATTAAATCAAAAGTTAAATGCCCTGTCATTATTTAAAACAAGAGGTTTTGACGTGCTAGAATTAGTGTAGTGTTAAGATGTTATAAACACTACACTTGGAAATTGGAGGAGGTAATGTGGCCCCGGTATCAAATTGGGTACCGGGGCCACCCCACTATGCAGTCCAGATACTTGTTTGGTGGAATTCCGACACGTGGAGGGTTTTTAAATTATATTGTGGCCTCGGTACCAAATTGTGTACCGGGGCCACCACACTACGCAGTCAAGATACTTGTTTGGTGGAATTCAGACCAGTTGAGGGTTTTATTATTATATTGTGTGGACCACTCTATCTATACCACACTACAACTCTATACCACTCTATTTCCTACTTTAATTCTATTTAATTCTATTTCCTACTTTAATTCTATTACTAATTAATTACCATAAAGAGGAACAAAAAAAACCAATTTTACCAAAAGTATAATATGACTTAGACTTACAAACACTACACTTGAAAGATCGTGCCTTTAAATGAAAAAGTAAGTGTTCATTGCACGACTATGTGCAACAGGGACAGTTTTTTTCTTTACAAAGTCAACTAATAACACTTGGACCCTGTCTGTCTTTAACATACTTAATGGGATCTCAATGACGAATTGTCTGTAGCATGTTTGGAGGAGGTATTGTGGCCCCGGTATCAAGTTGGGTACCGGGGCCACCCCACTACGCAGTCCAGATACTTGTTTGGTGGAATTCTGACACGTGGTGGGTGTATTTATTTTATTGTGGCCCCGGTATCAAGTTGGGTACCGGGGCCACCCCACTACGCAGTCCAGATACTTGTTTGGTGGAATTCTGACACGTGGAGGGTGTATTTATTTTATTGTGGCCCCGGTATCAAGTTGGGTACCGGGGCCACCCCACTACGCAGTCCAGATACTTGTTTGGTGGAATTCTGACACGTGGAGGGTGTATTTATTTTATTGTGGCCCCGGTATCAAGTTGGGTACCGGGGCCACCCCACTACGCAGTCCAGATACTTGTTTGGTGGAATTCTGACACGTGGAGGGTGTATTTATTTTATTGTGGCCCCGGTATCAAGTTGGGTACCGGGGCCACCCCACTACGCAGTCCAGATACTTGTTTGGTGGAATTCTGACACGTGGAGGGTTTTTTAATTATATTGTGGCCTCGGTACCAAATTGTGTACCGGGGCCACCACACTACGCAGTCAAGATAGATAGATGCGTATCATAGATAAAGTACATTCAGTGGTGTGGGGCAAATTGAAAAATATTCAAAATGCACTGACATTATCAAAAACAAGAGGTTGTCACACGCTAAAACTCCAACATGTATATGATGGAGAGGATGGAGGAGCAGCCGTATGTGTAGTGTAATGCAGACCTGTTGAAGGTTTTTTATATATTTTATTGTGGTGCCCAGTGCCCACTCCTCTACGCAGTCCAGGTACATTTATTGGTGCGAATCAAACAAGTTGATGGTTTTCTTATTATATATATTGTGGTGACCCACTCCTCTACGCAGTCCAGGTACATTTATTGGTGCGATTCATAAAAGTTCAGGGTTTTTAAGATATTGTGGTGACCCACTCCTCTACGCAGTCCAGGTACAATTATTGGTGCGATTCATAAAAGTTCAGGGTTTTTAAGATATTGTGGTGACCCACTCCTCTACGCAGTCCAGGTACATTTATTGGTGCGATTCATAAAAGTTCAGGGTTTTTAATATATTGTGGTGACCCACTCCTCTACGCAGTCCAGGTACATTTATTGGTGCGAATCAAACAAGTTGATGGTTTTCTTATTATATATATTGTGGTGACCCACTCCTCTACGCAGTCCAGGTACATTTATTGGTGCGATTCATAAAAGTTCAGGGTTTTTAATATATTGTGGTGACCCACTCCTCTACGCAGTCCAGGTACATTTATTGGTGCGAATCAAACAAGTTGATGGTTTTCTTATTATATATATTGTGGTGACCCACTCCTCTACGCAGTCCAGGTACATTTATTGGTGCGAATCAAACAAGTTGATGGTTTTCTTATTATATATATTGTGGTGACCCACTCCTCTACGCAGTCCAGGTACATTTATTGGTGCGAATCATAAAAGTTCAGGGTTTTTAAGATATTGTGGTGACCCACTCCTCTACGCAGTCCAGAAAGATACCTTTTTGCAACGTTTTGGACTAATAACTATATTGTGAGGTGTTCAGAATACACTGTAAATTAGTGGAAATGCTTGTTATTGAATGTTATTGAGGTTAATAATAGCCTAGGAGTGAAAATAAGCCCAAAAACTTGCTTTTTAAACTTTTTATGTTTTTTTCAAAAAAAATCCGAATCCAATACCTTAAATCCGAACCGAGACCTTTCGTCAAGTGTTTTGCGAGACAAATCCGAACCTCAAAAATAACGAAAATCCGGATCCAAAACACAAAACACGAGACCTCAAAAGTCGCCGGTGCACATCCCTAGTGTCAGTGCCCATTTAGATTTGAAATTGTGAATGCTCAGAGCTGAATGGGAGACTGAATACGTCTTGGAATAGTCTTATTCTAATCTTAGGAAGATCTTTGGGGGAGAGTGATCTTTGAAAGCCTGCAGTTTAAAATGAAACACACACACACACACACTGAAACATGTGTATAATAATAGCTAAACACAATAGAATACAAACGCAAAGTGACAGGTTCTCTGTAAGAAGGGGACCTTATTTCTTGAGTCCCTTTATTTTGTAGTTATAAGCTTTGAGCTGACCAGCCAGTAGGTTAGCTAACATGATTAAGGGAGGCCTGCATGCTGAGGATTTTCTAATCAAGCTAAGAATTGTAATATTCAGTTTATTTATCTACTGTAAATATACCTATAGCGCTGGTACCATTATGGACCCACACTGATGTACTTGGCTCATCTATTCTCAAGTATCTAATTTCCTTATTATTTACGTCAATAATTGTTATGGGTGAAACACACATCAATGTAAAGCCTCCAACTGTAATGCATTTTTGTGTTAATAAATAATTTATTTTTTTATTAGCAAACTGAATTGGAAAACTAATTAGATTCAGAAGCCATTAGGCAATGGAGATGCTAATTAATAATTTGAGTCTGTAACTGTGAAGTGCTATTACAGTTCATTAGTTACAGTTGCAAGATCTTACTGAATTGTATATAGAGACATATTTTCAGACTTTGGGGACTATTTAACAAAAAGCAGTGATAGAAAATACTCTATCATTGCTATTTATCATTAAATGGACCATGAAGCAGCTCCCCAACAACATTGGCTGGTAGTGGTAAGCAGAGACTTACCTCTTTGCTGGCCAGTTTGGGTACTTTCTGTGCATACTTGACCCAGCATTGCCAGGTCACACATACACACTGCACTGGAAGCCCAATCTTGGGCTTCCAGTAGCAGATTTAAAGAAACTTTTTTTAAAAACTAGGAAAAAACTATTTTAAAATAATTTTAAATGGAATAAAAGCTTTATTGAATTAAATAAAGCATTATTTCCTCTATTGCTGCTGCAATGGCTATCCTGAGATGGTGATTGCAATCAGCGGATTATGGTGGTACTGCTGCCATCCTTCTTAAAGAGGCCTCCTAATGCTTTGCATGAGGAAGCTATCAAAGGAGGCAACCAGTAAAGGCAGTCACTGATGATACCTGGCGATAGCTATTTCAGGCTTCGAGGCTTGGAGGGAGAACGACTCTTCTCCATATGATAAATAGACCCCTATTTTGTGGGAACAGCTTCAAAATAGTTTGGAGACTGCTTATCTATGTAGAATACAGTATGTAACATATTGTTTACTTTTGAGTTGTTTTTTAACTTTACAAAGAGTATTTGTCATTTCTCAATGCTAAATTTGTCATTGGTTCACTGTAAAATCCAACAACTTACATATATAATACATCTGGTAGCATACTGACTTTCACCTCTGATAAACTACCCAACGACCTGTTAACTCTGCTCTGTACAAAGGTGAATGCAAATTAAAATAGAATTTGATAGTTAAACATATGAAAGTGAGTCATATCCTCCAGTGACAAATATGACATAGAATAAAATGTGGGCAATATGGCAAAAATGTCTTTATCTCAGCACTTGGAATAAAAAATATACCTTGGGGAATAATTTATAATCATTGGGTAGTGTTGCAGCATTTTGTTTATAAATTATATAATCATTGGCTTGCAATGGCTAGAAACAGTGAATTAAAAGGCCAACGTACAGTAGAGTGAACTCTGGACTTTACTACTTGGAAATTTGCTCTGAGACACCATCTAATAAAGAAACAGCAATCTCTACCTTTGTGATTCACTCCTATTATGATGCAGAGGAAGGTTTGCAGCTATTCTACCCTTGTATTCCCATTGTTGGACTGTTCATAGAGGAGTTACATGAACTCAGTGACACCTTTGCTTTATTATCTTATACACTCCTTTCCATCTCCAGTACAAAGGCAATCTTTGACATAACTTAATTTTAGGAATCCCTGTCTAGGCAAACTCAACCCCCATCACTGTAATGACTTTTTGTCCCTATGTAGACAAATGAGAACACTTTAAACTTAAATACCATGGAGCTTATGTCTTATATGGGTTTAGGCACCCTAGAATTGACCCATATGAAATACAACATATGATGTGGTGTAGTAGCAGAGACACTGGGATAGGTACTATTCACAGTACTGGAGACAAACACTTTGTCTTTCAGCAGGCCCCACTTAGCCTCTCCCAATTGGCTGCCTAAATGCTCCCAAATCCTTAATCACTAAATTGTCACAGAAGCTTATTGGCACTAGTGGCACTGACATAGTGCTTGTCCTGGCTACTGTAAATACCATACAGTAAATAGCCTGCTCAGGATATTCCCACTAGGGAAGGAGGACAGAAAAACCTTCTGCTTTAGCCATGCCACCTCCACCTATCATGGAGCAGGTTCCAATTCTGTAGGACTTCCGCTGTACTTTATGACTCTTTTGCTGTTAGATTCCTTTAGCTTTTCCCTTCTCTGTGGGGTTGTGTCAAGATACCAAGGTGTTAGAGCTCACTAATGAACCTTTTTATATAGGGTTTCTTAGATCATACAAGCAGAAAAGGAGAGAGAGAGAGAGAAAGAGAGAGAAAGAGAGAGAGAAAGAAAGAGAGAAAGAAAGAGAGAGAGAGAGAGAGAAGGCACAAAGGTAACTTTATTATATACAGGATATACACCAAGGTAAACAATAGCAGATGATACTTTTAAACAGTTAAAACACCCGAGTGATCACCAGGCTTGAAACAACGGCCAACAGAATCCCAGGATCCATTATCCCTTAACCATTATAGGATTAAACTGAAATTCTGTGGCCCCGGCCAAGTTATTAAAATTAGCACTTGGGTTTTCTGGATCCCCTTTGATTGTGATTTTCCAAGGTGTAAATAGCTCTTTTCCATAAAATAGCCACCCTACCCAAGATATCTGTCTGTTCGCCATAACATTGACACCTTTTAGTTGGCAGTAAGACTGTCGCAGCCTAAACAGAGCTTCTTGTAAGGACTCCTGAAGAAGTCTATTTGAGACGAAACGCGTTGAGGCCCCATTATCTTCTGTATACATTGACATAGGCCACTCTACCATCCTGGACACTTAGTGTATATACCTTGATACTTCTGTGCGGAGATCACCGGCAATACCTACAGAACACTCCAGGGATCCATACTGGTACAAGCTGACCTACTGCCTTATACAGATAAGCTTATTATGTTTTTGCACAATGTGAGTTTGCATTTGTATACTATTGCTGAATAAATCCTTTGTACATAAATTACTACACTATATGGCTCCTTTATCTTCACTATCTCGGTTGATTGGAGTTTGATTGCGGTGTTTGTATGGGGACGGCTGCCCGAGACCAAGAAGTACTGCGTACTGCACTCGCTGGTTTACCGGTTCCTGACACATGAGACGAAGCTGAGATTCCCTCTTGGAGACCCTAATACAGATAAGCTGGTTTTATATTTCCTTTTGGTACGCTTCCACCTATTACACTGTTATTTGGTGAACTGTATTACTCTGCATACCTATCTCCTTCCCTCAGCTGCTATACAATTGAAAAATTGTGGGCTGTGCTATACTAGTTCAGCCAGCTCCGTTTTGAACATTTATTGCATATGCATATTGTGACATTGGAGTTAATTCTCTATACACTAGAGTCTGTTATGGTTATCTATTCTGTCTAGCATTTGTATTTAAGAACTGGATTTATTACATAGATTGTTGGATATCAACCCAGAGACCTATATTCGATCCTCATGCTCATTTAATTGTTCCCACCTTGTTTAGCCCTAGTCCGCTAAACCTCACCAGTGCGCCATCCTTCAGTTGCACCTATCTTAATATATATATATATATATATATATATATATAGTAACAAAAGGAGGCATTTAGATGGCAATATGCAGAGAAAGCAGGGAAGTAAAGTAAAACATTTGTGCAGCAATGCACCTAGATTGAATGTAAAGACCTATGTGTAACAAACAATAGTTTGGTTAACTTACATGCAGAGAAATCCTTCCTCTCAGCAAACAGACAGGGTGTGTCTCTTTAGTGCAAAACAGAGCCAGTGATGGGGCGTTTCCTTTTAAAGAGAAGGTGGGTGTGTCACCTGTCCATCAAGGTAAGGCTGGGGGAGGAGTATCAGGTATAAAAGCTTGTTTGTATCATTTGTGCACGGAGATCAACTCTGGGGAAGCTGGCTGGTCTTGAGAGAGCTGAGCTATGTTTAGCTAGCGTTTAGGGTGTCCAAGAAATGCTGTGAAATCTGTATGGTGTCAAAACATTTACCATCCTGACAATAAAACTACGTAAAAAGGAAGAAGTTGCTCGCGTGTGCTTCTGCAGTAGCGGGCTTTTGCCACAAATGGTGTCAGCAGTGGGATACTCCGGGAAGCAAGTTTCCGCTACCCAACCCGCGCAGACGTCAACAAGGAGGAAGTACTGAGAACCCTCGTGAATGTGGCCGCTGCGCAGCAACAGCAGCAAACTCAGATGCTACGAGTTGCCGAGGCACATGTGGAAAACACAAGGCTCTTAAGAGAAGAGTTAAGCCAGGTGAGACATGACAGAAATGAACCACTTGGTCCTGTTCTCCAGAAAATGTCGCCAGGTGATGACATAGAAGCATATCTGGTGTCCTTTGAGAGACTTGCAAAAAGGGCAAATGGCCTCCTAAAGATTGGGCTGAGAGGCTGGCGCCATATCTGACTGGTGAAGCTCAGCGAGCTTATATGGATCTAGATGAGGAATGGGCCTCTGACTATCTGTGCCTAAAGTCTGAGATATTAGCTCGCATTGGAGTTTCCGGGCCAGGCCGAGTCCAGCGATATCACCAATGGCGCTATGCTAAAGAAAAACCGCTCAGAGTGCAAGTGGCTGAGCTCTCTAAAATTTTAAAGAAATGGCTGCAGCCTGAGGAGAATTCGCCTTCTCGGATTATTGAAGTTCTGGCGATAGATCACTGCATCCGGGGGCTGAACCGCGATTTGCAAAGGTGGGTTCTGCAATCAAACCCACAAACTTATTAAGAGCTTGCCACTGTGGTAGAAAGGTTTTGTGCGCTACAGCAAATGACTAAAGAACCTGCATTCGTGCCAAAGCCACTGCCACGCCAAAAGCCAGGTTTGACAATCCTTTCCACAGGGCCCAATGGCAAAACTGCTACGGACAGAGGGCCAGGTGCAAAGTTGTCTAATCTGAAGTGTTTCAAATGTGGTGAGCCAGGCCACTTTAAGGCAGAGTGTCCTAAACAACATGAACCCATGGACTGTTCCGTGGCACATATTGGGCCTGCTTTTCCAAGCTTTTTTACCATGAGTCCCACATCAGGAAGTCCTTGTTTGTTCCGGGTGACTGTGCTAATCAACCAGAACCTTGTTCTGGCCTTGGTTGACTCGGGGAGTAAACTCTCATTGGTTTCCAGCTCTGCATTACCCGAAACCATAACTTCTCGGTTGCCCAAGGTGAAGGTTCTTTGCGTACATGGCACGACAGAGGAGTATGAAAGAACAATACTACCAGTCACACTCAAAGGCAAAACTGTTATGGTGGTAGCTGCCATAGCACCTAAACTCCCATATCCACTCATTTTGGGGCGAGACTTCCCACTGTTTAATGATGTCCTCGGTGAGTGGATCCGGCCGGACATGCCGGCAACTGATGCAACGGTCGGAAGCCCGGTCTTAAAGGAACTGCCTAAAGATCCACAACATCTGGACATCGATCTTTGGAAACCACCAATCCGGAATGCCATCCTGAAAGTCACAGCAGGAGTTCCACAAAAGCATCCAACTGTGGGGAAACATGGACAGTCCAAACTAGCATTGGTCGGTGATGTCGCAGATGAGCCCACCCCGCCTGTCAGTGAGGATACGGACTGGTCCGCAATACCAATTTTGTTTCCTCTGCAGGACTTTGCTCAAGACCAACTTAATGATGCCACTTTGGAATATGCCTTTAAAAGTGTGACTGAGGTAAATGGGGTAGCGAAAGCCGTCCAGTCTGCAGAAGGTATATCATATTTTATTGTTAAAAATAATTTCCTGTATAGAGTTGCTAATGTGCAGGGGGAAAAAGTAGAACAATTAATGGTTCCTCAGGTCCATGTAACCCTAGTGTTAAAAGCAGCACACACACGTCTGTGGGGGACACCTAGGGGAGGATAAAACACGGGAACGAGTTCTGCTTAGGTTTTACTGGCCCGGGGTACACATGGCAGTGAAAAAGTATTGCCGGTCCTGTCCCATTTGTCAGAGAACCTGTCCCAAACCCATGTACAGGGCACCTCTCATTCCAATACCAATAGTACAAGTTCCCTTTGAACGGATAGCTATGGACCTTGTGGGTCCACTAGAAAAATCCGCACGTGGGCACCAATATATACTAGTGGTGCTTGACTATGCAACCAGGTATCCAGAGGCAATTCCCCTACGAAACATAAAGTCCAGCACCATAGCTAGAGAACTTGTATTGATTTTTACACGCTTGGGAATACCCAAAGAAATTCTCACAGATCAGGATACTCAATTCATGTCTAAACTGATGAAGGACATGTGCCAGTTGCTAGGGGTTAAGGCGCTACACACCTCTGTATACCATCCACAAACAGATGGCTTGGTGGAACGCTTTAACCGCACTTTAAAGCACATGCTCAGGAAAGCAGTGGCTCAAGAGAAAAAAGATTGGGACACTCTTATTCCCTATTTGATGTTTGCCATCCGTGAGGTACCTCAAGCTTCAACAGGGTTTAGTCCCTTTGAGTTATTGTTTGGGAGACAGCCCAGGGGTATCTTGGATATGTTAAAAGAAGGATGGGAGCAGCAACGTCCCAGGGAGCCAAATCTGGTACAATTTGTGTCACAAATGTATGAGAGGCTAGGAAAGATAGGGCCGATTGTGCAGCAACATGTAAAAGAGGCTCAGGAACGACAGAGAAAAAGTTATGATAAAAGTGCTGTTGTTCGATCTTTCAAGCCTGGGGTCCTAGTCCTGGTTCCCACCCAGGAAAGCAAACTTTTCGCCCATTGGCAGGGTCCATATGAAGTTCTAGAGGCTGTCGGTCCTGTCAATTACAGAGTCCGCCAGTTAGGTAGGAGCAAATATACCATGTTAACCTCCTTAAACCTTGGCATGATGAGGAAACCTCTCCTCAGGTAGTGAGTACTGCCATTGAAAAGTCTGAAGTGCCCATAGAGCCAGCTTTGTCCATTCAGCAGAGACAACAGTCTGAAGAAATGATTCGCCGGAACAGGGATGTCTTCTTTTCCATTCTTGGGCACACTACCTTAATCGAACACGACATTGTCACTGCGCCAGGAGTCATTGTGAAGCAGAAGCCCTATCGTATTCCCGAAGCCAGATGGGTGGACGTGAGAAAGAAGGTCGAGAAGATGCTCCAGTTAGATGTGATTGAAGAGTCCACTAGTGAGTGGAATAGTCCCATTGTGCTTGTCCCGAAACCCAATTGGACAATTAGGTTCTGCAATGACTTTAGGCGCCTAAACAGTATGTCGCAGTTTGATGCCTATCCGATGCCACGTGTGGATGAACTAGTGGAAAATCTTGCTGGTAGCAATTATTTGACAACCCTTGATCTAACAAAGTGTTATTGGCAATTTCCCCTGACTTCCACGGCCAAGCCAAAGACTGCATTTTCCACCCCTGATGGTCTCTATCAATATAAAGTCTTACAATTTGGGTTGCATGGGGCACCTGCCACCTTCCAAAGGGCCATGAATAAATTCCTACGACCTCACACAGCTTATGCAGCCGCTTACCTGGACGATATAGTGATTTATACCCCAGACTGGGGATCACATTTAGCCAAAGTTGAGGCGGTCTTAGCTTCATTAAGGTCAGCAGGGTTAACAGCTAACCCAGAGAAATGTGCCATAGCCATGAGAGAAGCCAAATATTTGGGGTACGTTGTTGGTCGAGGGCGTGTAAAACTAGCTAGATAAAGTGGAGGCAGTCAAAAATTGGGCAAGACCAGAAAAAAAGTCGCAGTTAAGAACCTTTTTAGGCTTAGTCGGTTACTACAGGCAGTTTGTAAGCCACTTCGCCACTAGAGCTGCTCCACTAACGAACATGTTAAAAAAAAGTTGTCCAGATAGATTAACCTGGTCTGACTCTGCAGAAACCGCCTGGTCGGATCTTCGGTTAGCTCTTTGTTCCTCCCCAGTTCTACAAGCACCGGATTTTACCCGCAGGTTCTTCATCCAAACTGATGTTTCTGGTGTTGGCTTAGGTGCAGTCTTGTCACAGGAGAAGAATGGAGTAGAAAATCCTGTCCTGTATCTAAGTCGTAAGTTGCTTCCAAGGGAACAAAAATATGCCACTGTGGAGAAAGAATGTCTCGCCATAAAATGGGCTACAGAAGCTCTGCGCTATTATCTCCTAGGCAGAGAGTTCACCTTAATAACAGACCATGCACCATTGAGATGGATGCAGAACAACCGGGAGGTAAATGCCAAGGTAACCCGCTGGTTCTTGGCCCTGCAACCTTTCAAGTTTTCAGTAGAACATAGACCTGGAATTCTGCACAAAAAATGTAGATGCGTTGTCACGAAAATATGCGCTCCTCGCGAAGTCAGAGTCCCCCTACTTGGAGACGCTAGGGGGAGGGATATTTAACAAAAGGAGGCATTTAGATGGCAATATGCAGAGAAAGCAGGGAAGTAAAGTAAAACATTTGTGCAGCAATGCACCTAGATTGAATGTAAAGACCTATGTGTAACAAACAATTGTTTAAGTTTGGTTAACTTACATGCAGAGAAATCCTTCCTCTCAGCAAACAGACAGGGTGTGTCTCTTTAGTGCAAAACAGAGCCAGTGATGGGGCGTTTCCTTTTGAAGAGAAGGTGGGTGTGTCACCTGTCCATCAAGCTAAGGCTGGGGGAGGAGTATCAGGTATAAAAGCTTGTTTGTATCATTTGTGCACGGAGATCAATGCTGGGGAAGCTGGCTGGTCTTGAGAGAGCTGAGCTATGTCTAGCTAGCGTTTAGGGTCTCCAAGAAATGCTGTGAAATCTGTACGGTGTCAAAACATTTACCATCCTGACAATAAAACTACGTAAAAAGGAAGAAGTTGTTCGCGTGTGCTTCTGCAGTAGCGGGCTTTTGCCACAATATATATATATATATATATATATATATATATATATATATATATACACATATGCTTGTCTTGTCTGCTGTTCAATGAAAATCTGTCTTGAAAAAGGTCTGGATGTAAGACTGAAACGTCAACTGTAATATAAAGGAACTTGCTTGAAAATAAAGAATAATCCATCTGTTTTGAATGGTGAGTGCCCTCTCTAATTTTTGAACATGTATGTATCTAATATATAAATGCTTAGTGGCGTCTGTCTGTCTGTGTGTGTGTGAAAAAAAAAAACAAGTTGCAGCGCCACCTGCTGGGCAGAGTTATACACTGACCTACTAAATTCTTAGTGTGTGTGGGGAAAAAAAATCAAAAAGGGCTGAAATTTGGTAGGGCTCAAACGCATTTTCGTGAGGTAATTTTACCTCATGAACACACATGTGTAGAGGCGTGCGTTAGTGTGTGTGTGGAAAAAACTATTTTCTCAGAAAGGGCTCATCCAATTGACCTGAAATTTGGTATACTGACATTATTTGACAAAAAAATTAGAATAGTCAAGTCAGTTAACTTCCATCATCCCCCCTTCCCCCCGTGGGAGGGGTAGTAAAGGCTAAATTTACGAGTTGAGGGGTCAAACTCATTTTCGTGAGGTAATTTTACCCTTATGAACACACATTAAAAAGGCCGCTTGCGTCGGGAAGTAACGCTCTTCCCCTGAGGAGGCCTGGGCTAGGTCCAAATGCATGACAAGAACCTTTTTAAGACCTTAAGTAGCTTGATTTGACTAGAATGCATGAGTATCATGCACGGGTTAACTTGTTATATATATATATATATATATATATATATATATATATATACATAATGACACCAGGAAACCTACATCTGGCTATACGGTAGTTCCCTAGCTACAAGCCGGCCACTAATTGGCATCGGTTGCCCTGCACAATTGCACAGTACAGGGGCCTGATTCATTGAGTTACTTAAATTAAGAAGTTTCTTATTTAAGTCTACTGGACAAAACCATGTTACAATGCAAGGGGTGCAAATTAGTTTTCTGTTTTGCACATAGGTTAAATTCTGGCTGTTTTTTTCATGTAGCACACAAATACTTGATAGCTGAAATTTAAAGTTGATATTTGTGTGCTACATGAAAAAAACAGCCAGAAAACTAATTTGGACCCGTTGCATTGTAACATGGTTTTGTCCAGGGGACTTAAATAAAAAACTTCTTAATTTAAGTAATTTAATTAATTAGCCCCAAGGTCTTTATATTTAAGACTCCTCCCCAGGCCTGGGTGACTGACAGATAACACTCCCACCTTGTCTTTAAAGGAAGTCTCCTCAGGTGCTCTGTAACGCCTATTCAGTACAGACACCCCTATCAGCTCTGCTGTTAGCTGTGGAAATAAACACTTTAAAGCATGTAAGTAAATCACATTTTACATTTACTTCATCACATGTCTCAGACAGACCTGAACATAACTGAACATAAGCACAGTGCTACACCTGTGTATGAATTGGTCTGCAGCCTTTTACCTGCAGACTGTTAGCTACATGCTAATTGCACTATGAGAGGCCTGTGACCAGCCACTCCCATTGCCACAATATATATATATATATATATATATATATATATATATATATATAAGAAAACAGGGATACTCTGCACTCTCCAAACACATAATTAATGCTGTACCAAGTACTGTTCTATAGTAAAAACAGGGAATGCTAGTTCCACATATTGCAATATATGTTAAGCTGACCAACTTACGCCAAAGTCTTCCCATTCTGGTCAGTCCTAACATGATCAAATGCTATGCTATTTTATCTGGGCTTAAGGCTTACCTGCACACAGCTTTTAAAGGCAAGTCTTTCCCTAGCACTAGCAGCCATGGGAGACCTGGGACTCACCTGACACAAGTTGGAATTAATTAATGTAAAGAATGGGGTGCAAGAGTTATAGGACTTACATGTGTATGAATTGGTCTGCAGCCTTTTACCTGCAGACTGTTAGCTACATGCTAATTGCACTCTGAGAGGCCTGTGACCAGCCACTCCCATTGCCACAATATATATATATATATATATATATATATATATATATATATATATATATATATATATATAGAGAGAGAGAGAGAGAGAGAGAGAGAGAGAGAGAATATATAGAATTTATATTTGTATTTAGGTCATACATCTGCAATTGGACGTTAACTCGGAATTAAGCAACCTACTGTATGTGATTATAATATTTTTCTTGGGCACATTTATTTATTGCCACAGTGAGCGCCGTTGTCTATTTTTTGTTTTGCTATATATATATATATATATATATATATATATACCGATCAGCCACAACATTGAAACCATCAACAAGTGAAGTGATTTGTCTCGTTACAATGGCACCTATCGAGGGGCTATATTAGGCAGCAAATGAACAGAACAGCAGGTTCAGTGTGGTGTTAACGGTATGTAGTGGTTTGCACCTATTAAAGATGGTCCAAGAAAGAACAAGAAAGATTGGCAACAGGGTCACAGGCGCCCATGGCTCATTCATGTGTACGGTGTTATGAATCCCAGTGTATTCACGAAGAGCAACAGAAGTGTAAAGCAAAGTGTCTTTATTCAGGTAAATACACAAACGAAGATTACTCAGATCCACTGATAAGAACAGGTTCCTAAGGAGACTGTATAGTAAAAATGGCAGGAACAGGTATATAAGTTTTACCCCAGTCCAGAAGGCACAAGGCTGTCCAGGAAAGCAGACAGAGTCCAGGGATAAGGCAGTGATCAGACAAACAAATCCAAATAGCCAGGCAGAGATCAAGCAAATTAGCGAGGTCCAGAAGTCTGCCCAAAATGTCAGGGCAACAGGCAAAACAGCGTGGTCCAATGTACAGGCAAATGATTCGGGGTCTCAGGCAAGCAGGCAAGGTCCAAGGTACAGGCAGGGGTCATACACAGAAGTTCAGTCCAGCAGGTATATACCAAATAGCACAGGAGCAGGTTAGCAGCAGGCAGGAACAAACGGGATGAACTGCTCAGAGCACAGCTAGAGGCAGGTACTTAAAGCAATGCAACAGGTGCAGTTCTAATCAGGCATAATGCAAGGAGATTAACTCCTTCAGGCACGTAGAAGAGTTCAGGAACAGTACAGCAGCACCTCTGGTGGTTTAAGGCACTGCTGCTAGGTAGAAACAACAGACAGAGTTGTAACATACGGGGAGCGAACATGTGCTGTCAAGTTGTTCAGGCTCAGAATGGACCTCAAAGTCTTCTATGCAATGACTAGTCCCCGAGAGGTGCAGAGTCTAATGGACGGAGAGGTATTCACCAGGGATCACCGCAAGAAGATTTGGTTTTGGCTGCTCTCCAACCACAAGTCGCGGTCCTTTAGGGAGTGCAGAGCAGACAAAGAAGGAACCCGGAGACAATGGAGACATGTAGCTATGCCGGACTGCAGGAGGCTAAGTATACAGGTCTTTGAGAGCAGCAGGAGAATGCAACAGGCATAATTCGCTTAGAGAAGCAGATGACCTATAGTCAGCAGACCATCCACGATTCTGAGATGTGTCTGTGCTGAGCAGCAATATACAGGAGAGCTGAGATCCCTAAGAGTTGGTTAGCCAGAGACAGGATCAATGATGATGCCCAATGCCTTTCAGTAACCCTTCAGGTAAACCGTGGTACACACTGCAGCAGGTAAGAACACTTAGGTCCCAGATGGGTAGCGAGGGCTTGATTCAGGATTAATGATGAGGTGCGATATAATGCTGGCTTGACACAAACATATTGTATTGCTTCGGTCCTGCAAGTAGTACTTCTTCCGTTACCCGCATGTCATTGGTTTGGAAACTGCCATGTTCCAGCATCAGACAAACTTCATTCATTTCATTCAGCTATACTCAGTTCAGCACAGGTGCAAATCCATTGCACTTCTGGACCTCCCTCCTTTTCTCATTGGCTGAGCATTCCTAGAGCACTATTTAAACCTCCTGGATTCACCTGTCTGATGCCTGTTCTTCAAGCTCACTTCCTGTAGCCTGTGGTTCTGGTTCCTGTGCTCCTTGTGGATCTTCCTCTATTCCAGCCTGCTCTCAGTTCTTGGCCTGTGTTGAACCATCACTGCTCCAGTACTCTTCTAACTATCTCCAGTGTACTTCATTGTGACAGCTCTGGTTCTCTCATCGCTACACTCAGAGCTGCTATTATACCTGTGACCCCTTAGCTGTTTCCACGAGTTGGCTCCGCTATTCCAGCCTGCTCTCAGTTTGTGGCCTGTGCTGAACCATCGCTGATCCAGTACTCTTCTACCATCTCCAGTGTACTTCATCGTGACAGCACCAGTTCTCTCATCGCTACCACTCAGAGCTGCTACTACTATTGTAACTAATCACCTGTTACCACGGGTTACCTCCGCTACTTCAGTCTGCTCTCAGTCTCTGCCTGAGTTGAACTATCGCTGCTCCAGTACCACTACTACCATCTTCAGTGTACTTCATCGTGACAGTTCCAGTTCTCTCATCGCTACCACTCAGAGCCGCTACTACTATTGCGATTCATCAGCTGTTACCACGGGTTACCTCCGCTACCTCATTCTGCTCTCAGTCTTTGCCTGAGTTGAACTATCGCTGCTCCAGTACTGCTACTACCATCTTCAGTGTACTTCATCGTGATAGTTCCAGTTCTTTCATCGCTATCACTCAGAGTCGTCACTACTATTGTGACTCATCAGCTGTTACCACGAGTCACCCCTGCTGCTGCAGTCTGCTCTCAGTCTCTGGCTGTATTGAACTCCTGCTGTTCCAGTACTGCTATTTACCATCTCAACTGTACTACATCGCGACAGCTTCCGTTTTCTCACCGCTATCACTCAGAGCCGCTACTACTGCATCTCATCTATTGTTGCTACGAGTTACCTCGGCCACTTCAGTTGCTCTCAGTCTCCTGCTGTATTGAACTATTGCTGCTCCAGTACTACTATACCACCTCTCCTGTACTTCATTGAGACAGCCCCAGTTCTCTGACCGCTACCACTCTGGACTGCAACTGCCTCAGTGACTCATCGCCTGATTTCCCAGTTATCTCCACTTCCTCGTGTGGTCTTCACAATTCCAGTGCTATACTCCAGCTGTTTCAGTACCTCTACCTATCACCCTTGTGACAGCCTCTGTTTCTCCTGGTTGCACCACAGGACATCTACTCTCCTTGTACCTCATCTGTAGCTGCCCGTGTCACCTGGCTCCTCCACACCGTTCTGTTGTACACCCACTCACAGGACCGCGACCTGCAGGTCACAAAGTCCATACCTCCTTGCAGGGGTTCCTGGTGAAAACCACCGGCCTGTTAGACTCCGAGCCTGTGGGTGGGCTAAGCAATGCCCAGCAGAGCCTAGGGATCAATTTCCTATAAGCCAACCGTGACACATGTATAGTAAGAGTGATAAACTGTAGAGAACTGTGCGCTGAGATCCCTGTGGGCAGAATAGCCTGGAGAAGGATCAATGATGAGACGTGGTACTCTGCAGTATAATTACTTGCTTTGGTAGAACAGGTATGAGCAACAAGGACACGATGAGTAGTAGATGAATTATCGCTGAGAATCCTGCGGGCTGGCTAGCCTATAGACAGGACTGATGGTAAGGCACGAGGCACTGCGATATATCCACTGATTGTTACGCTGACGGTCAGTACACAAACTCACAGAACTAGTTGGCGGAGGTCTTCACCTTTAGCAGCCACCTTTCCCATAGAGCTTTATACGCTCACCGGTACTCAGATGCACCCAGGACTTATCTCCAGATGTAGTGTGAGTTTGTGAGACTAAACCGTAGCGGCCGGCCAGGAAGCAGCGAAGATGGCAGCAGATGGTCAAACGAAATCCAAGGTCAGGGGTCACTTGCAAGCAGGAATAGTCAGGAAACACACCAAATGTCAGGGTCTCAAGCAATATAGCGGGGTCCAAGGCACAGGCAAGATGAGTCGGGGTCACAGGCAAAGAGGCAAATCCAAGGTACAGGCTCAGGTCATACACGGCAAAGACAATCCAAAAGGTTTACACCAACAACACAGAAGCAGGTAGCAAGCAGGAATCTGGAAGCTATAATCGTCAGCGAGGCTAAGCCCTCCCTGCCATAAATACTACATGTGACCAATCAGAGCCTAGCTCTGAAACCGCCCCCAGCCTATGCCTAATTAATAAATTTATTTCTAATTAGCCCACAGACTAGTTCTTTAATTGTGCACGCGCCCGGCTGTTCTCCGTTGCCGGGACGCGGTGCTATGTCTCTCAGCGTCCTGACCGTTGCCTAGGCAACGGCCGGGACGAGCTCCAAAAGTGACGTCCCGGTCGTCATAGCGATGGCTGGGACGCCTGTGAAAGAGTCGCGGTGGCTGGGCACCTCCGCGGCTCGTAACACTGATCTGATCATGGAACGGGTGATGTTTGCACTGATTCAACAGCATCAGAACTGGGATATACAAAATTTGACAGTCTCCAGAGTGAGTCCATAAATAAGGCAGAAAATTGAGCCAACTGAGAGTGTAGTAAAATTATCTCTGCTTGTAAAGTCTGTAGAATAGGTAGTTCAGTAATTTGTCAGGCAGATAAGCTGTTAGAGGAGACATATGAAAAACAATAGCAGAAAGAGTCCAAATCTGAAGCAAGATCTTTCACACCGGTCCAAAACTGTCTTTTTGGCTGGTCATACTATCACGCTTCAAAGTAAATCACAGCTATGGAGTCTGGGATGTGATGAAGCATAAGTTGTTTATTGCTAGAAAATACAAATAAATAGTCTGAACCAAACACAGTTGAAAATGCACAAGGATTTCTGATAAGGCTGAACTTTGGTTGCAAGGAATAATGCAGACACAGGTAGCAAGGTAAGTGGAGAGAGAGCCGGAGAAGTGGTGTTAGCAGCAAAATGAGAGGGATGCTCCTGTGTCCTTGGACACAGGAGCATCAGAAGAACAAAACCATAGGAAGAGCAACAAAACAACAATGACCAGTACAGGAGAGGGAGAGAAGCAGGTATAAATAGGGAAGACCCAGGTGCAGGAGATAATTAGAGACACAGGTTAACCTCTAGTAATAACAAAGGAAAAAAGCACAATAGCAGCACCTCTGGTGAACAAAGGTGCTGCCAGATAAACACAATATAACAAATCCAAAGTCCAGAAGGCAGGAGCTGCCAATGCAAGTAGCTTGCAATGCAGAGGACTGCAGGCACATCCTGACAACATTAGAAAGGTAGATAGGTGGGATTTGTGATAGCTAACCCTTCTGGTCCAATCTCACAGAAGAGCTACTATAGCACAAATTGCTGAAAAAGATAATGTTGGATGTGACAGAAAGGTGTCAGAACACACAGTGCATAGCAGCTTGCTGCGAATGGGCCTTCGTTGCAGCAGACTGGTCAGAGTGTGCATGCTGACCCCTGTCCACCGCTTAAAGTGCATACAATGAGCATGTGAGCACCAGAACTGGACCATAGAGAAATGGAAAAGGTGGCCTGGTCTGATAAATCATATTTGCTTTTACATGATGGGGATGACCAGGTGCATGTGCGTCATTTACCTGGTGAGATGACACCAGGATGCACCATGGGAAGAAGGCAAGACGGCGGAGACAGTGTGATGTCCTGGGCAATGTTCTGCTGGGAAACCTTGGGTCCTGGCATTCATGTGGCTGTTAACTCAAAACATATCACTTACCTAAACATTGTTGCAGACCAAGTATACCTCCTCATGGTAACGATATTACCAGATGGCAGTGGCCTCTTTCGGAAGAATATTATATCCTACAAAACATTGTTCTGAAATGGTTTAAGGAACATTACAACAAGTTCAAGGTTTTGATTTGGCCTCCCAATTCCCTAGATTTCAATCCCATCGACCATCTGTGGGATAAAAAACCCCACCTCGCAACTTACAAGAACTAAAGGATCTGCTGCTAACATCTTGGTGCCAGATACCACACCATCAGAGGTCTTGTAGAGTCCATGACTGGACAGGTCAAAGCTGTTTTGTCGGCACGAGGGGACTTATACCATATTAAGCAGGTGGTTTTAATGTTGTGACTCACCGGTATATATATATATATATATTTCTGTTAAAGCATCTGGGCTGTATAAACTGTTTTCCTGCCATTTTAATCAGGCAAAATAAACCCATGCATTATTTGCTATTATTGCTTTCTTGAATAACGGTGTCCCCATCTCAGCTCAATACTTGGGCAACCCTCCTCGACAAGGAGTATACTCTGGACAGTCCATTTGGATTGCCATTTTTATTTTTAGCCCCGTGTTTCACTTTAAACCTGCAAATCTGTGGATAAAGGAGTCAGCAGGTTATTCTGGCATGTTTATCCCAGTCCTGGTGCATCCACTGAAGAGATTAATGGTCTGTCTAATGTGGTATATTGTGGGATGAACCACCTACAATATCTAACTATCCTCAACAACACTCTTACTTGCTTCTCTTTTTGGGTTTGACCACATTTAAATGGCCTTGTGTTATTGTTTTGGGGTTCAACACTGCTCCTCCCTACAACATATGCCAAATATTTTGGCTCGGTCAGCACTATGGTACATTTAACCAGGTTTGCCACTATGGCTGAACCCTAGAGAGATGGTAGTCTCATTCAAGGCATGGGAATAACAACATCATCTACGTATGTAGCCATAGTATCTTATACATAAAATAAGACCTTAGTATGTGGCAGGGGCACAGTATATTGAAAAACAAATATATTGAAGTTAGTATACTAATTAGAAAACACTAAACTCAAAAGAGGATCTAATCAGGCGCTGATTTAATCAAAATTATGGTATAGGTATAAATTAGTGATTATACACAACATTCATCCTAATAGTCTTATATACACATTATATATATAGATATCTATTAATAAACAAAAATACAAATAAATTAACCATACTTGGTCTGCAGAAATCGGTTGCTTCTGATCAAGGATTTACTGTGCAGTAAGCCTATAGATTAAACTAAATCATAAAAAATATTTTTTTACTTTTTTATGTTTTAGTACACTAATTACCTGTCAGCACAGCAACCAATATTTTATACACTAAAACAGAATATACTTAAAAAAGAGTTCAGCAAGCAAACAATTTCTTAAGGAACTGTGTATACTGCCACTAAATCACATTTGTATCTTTGGCGTCTAGTTATTTTAATTTATCTGTGTGCTATAACGTCACAGCAGGGAAACAATGATACAAATTTATTTGACCAAGTGAACACAATAGAGATTTTATTGAAGAAATCTAATAACTAAAGCACTGCAACACTTAAGTATGTTAGATATAGGTGTATATTTATTTCCTACAAAAAAATGTATTTCCTTCTATTCTAGAAAAATCTAAATAACACTAAAGTAATTTTTGTATTGTAAATCCCTCTTCCTAGACTCTTGACATATTGATTCATCACTTACTTCTTTCCATTTAATTTTCCTCATTATCTGGACTTGCTGCCTCTCTGCTGCTGTTCAAGCAATCTGTGGATAGATGAGTCAGAGCCTACCTTAGTATATGGATTTCTAGCAGCAGTGCTGTGTCTAAGGCTTTATTTCAGCATATCTGTGCAATAGGCAGGTCAAGGATGGGACAGAAGATTTCCCATCTTGATATATTGTCTAAATTTCACTTTCAATTAAGTGTCTGTGACCTGGAGTTTTATCATGAAGATACTCTATTAATAAATTACTAAAATATTCAGGCATGGGAACTATATGAAATGCATAACTTGAAAGTGAATGATTTTATTATAAAAAGTGACTTGGCTTTATTTTTAAGTGTATAATGTATGTATGTTACTATCACATAATTTACTGTACAAGTTATTATTGTATGGCTGAATGGGGATGAATTCAAAAATATTACTACTATCCCTTATCAGCTCATTTGTTCCCTCTCTCAGTCATGATGTTTAAGAAGCAATTTTTAAACTGCAGCATGTGAGGCCTTGTGGTATTGATCAATATAATGACTAGTAATTCATGAGGAGATATATTTAAAGCAAAGCAAAACAATGTGATTAGTAAGTCTTGCTACACAGGAACAAGGAAGATGGGAGTGCAATCTAATGAAAATCTATAGTCTTAGTATTTGATTAACTATGATATACAATACAAATCAGTTAATACATACCAAGTAAGAAAATATACTGGCAGGTTAATTTGCTTCTGATGAAATGGACCCTAGTGTGTGTATGTGTTTGTGTGGTAGGGAATCTAGACTAATCCAGTGGGGTACATACCACTGTAAATTATTCAATATTCTCTGGAAAGCACTGCACAAAATTATAATATATAACATAAAAAATATATATCTACATTAGGCTTATCTGCAATCCTAAAGAAATAAAACTATTGAAATTCTTCAAATCCTTTATGTTTTTCTAACACAATCCTGCCTCTCCTAAATGATGTCATTCCTGAAAACACATTGTTATAAAAAAACAAATTTCCCCAATATTAATACAGGGGTGACCCCAAAACTAGCACAACGCAGCTAACTGCTATCTGCCTGTGTATGCATCTTCCAACTGCTCTACTAGGTCTTCATGTTGTCCAGTTGCTTGTCCTGAGCATCACACAGTTGGAGGACACAACTTATGCAATCAGATGGATACACTGATGATATTGCTTACAGATATCCACTGGACACAAGATTAAACAACATGGGATGCTCAAACAGATGCACTGTACTGCAAAAAAAACAGCAAAACAAAATTAGATCTAGGGCGCTTCAACAACCACAGCAGCCTTGAACAAACGACTAAATCAATTCTAACATACAATGGTTTGTACAATGGCGCTTATTAATTTGTCTTACAAGGTGCAAATTAAATGTCAGAAAAACAAATAGGAAAATTCCCCATAGACACATGTTAAATATATAATGAAGTTGTTAGAGATAGCAGCGGCTGCGGGCAACGCCGCGACTCTCCTGGGTCCTCTGATGACGTCCCGCCGTTGCTAGGGTAATCGGGACGTCACTTCTGGTTTCCACATCCCGGTTGTCTGGGCAACAACCGGGACACTACAGACTCTCTGTCGCCGCGCCCGGCCAGCTGGTCAATAGGCGGGCGCTCGCGCACAGGGCTAGTTAGGGGAGAGCCAATCATGGCTATCCAGGTGCCTAGGAGGCAGTTTGTTGGTGGGTCATTTATTATTATGCAGCTGAGCACTGCATTACGATTGGCCACCAACACTTCTATCTATTAGGCTTCTCCTGTAAAGGCTCTTCTCTGATTGGCTGCTTGAACTATTTAAGGCAGTGAGGACTGAGCCTCACTGCCGGTTATTGCGTCCTGTTTACAGTTCTGCTGCCTGCTACTTTATCTCTGTGCTTGGTGTTTAACCTATGATAGATTTCCCGTGTATGACCCTTGCTTGTTCCTGGATTTTGAACCTGTGCTTCTGACCCTGACCAATTGCCTGAACCTGTATTTTGCTTCTCTGCTAGTGCCCCTGATCTTTTGCCTGTCCCTGGATTCCGAACCTGTGCCTGTGACCTCTGACCTTGGTTTGTTCTGTGGATGCGCTGTCTTCTGCCGGCACCAACCCTGCCTGAACCCCACGCTGCTGTCCGCCATAACACCCTATCCCTGGGTTTTCCTTAGCCGGTACACAACTCTTGACCCTCTGTTAGCCTGCGGCCAAGTCTGTCCTCACCACTAGGGGCTCCAGTGAACACCTGGCTTTTGGAGTAGACTCCGGGTTTTGTTGTACCAGCTGGAGGAGTTCCTAACAGAAGGGAATCAAAATAGTTCCATAAAATCTTTAAAGCACTCCCGTGTCATATATCCTGAAAGGATAGGTGTCTTATAATCCCCCCTAGGTGTTATGCTTACATCAACAAAAGGTATTTACATTCTTTCTTCTCTTGTATCCTCTTTCTTCTTATATTGATAAATCAACCATATCTCTATATCATATATCCAGATGGCCTCCCATCCAATCATTGACCAGACCCAATGCTGCTTAGCTTCCAAGATCAGTCAAGATTAGACTTACTCAGGGTAATGTGGCTAACATCAATAAAGGGTCTTTACGTTCTTTACTGTTCCTGACCTTTCTTCTGCTTATTGTTTGCTTATACGTGATTGTTGCTGACCCGGCTTGTTCTGACACTCCTTCCGATTGCTGATTTGGCACTCTGCAATCCATTTGTTTACCAGTCTCAGCTAAGTTTACCAAACCCTTCTTACTGTTGATACCAGCTTGTCATACCTGGAGGCAACGCAGAGGGCCACGACCTGCGAACCCACCACAAAGAAGCCCAAACCTCTTTGTGGGGGTCCCTGGCGAAAAACAAGGGGTTCACTCAGGGGAGGGCTGGCAGACTTTAGCCCGGGGGACAAGCACACAGCACTGGCCCGTAAGTAGCGGCCCATCCTTAAAGGGTGGTTTTTGGTACAATATGTGTGTTGCTTAATCCATATATATATATTTATGCCCAGGCCCAGAGCTGGATTAAGGCTCTGGGGGGCCTGGGCATTTTTGACAGGGTAACTCCCTATGATGTAGCACGGTTATCATTTTAGAGAAAAAATACACAGATAATACTGTGTGCACTACTGTTAGGTGCACACAGTGCTGCCTTCACGAGCAGTACACGGTGAAGCGGCACATACCTACCAACTGTCCTAAGCGAAACAGTCACCCAAATTCAGGACTGTCCCACCAGATTCAGGACAGTTGGCAGACTGTCCTGCTCTCTCCTACCTGTTCTTGTCATTGTCACCACTTGTGGCTGCTGGTTACTTTGGCTCTGGATCCTTGGAGGTCCTATTTGGTAAAAAAGAAAAAAAAAATGGGTACATGAAATTTAGAAAACTTCAACAATCCCTGGCATTAAATCAATATATCACCCAAGTTTTATAATTAGGCCCCCCTTCTGCCCACACGCTTTAGCCACACATGTCCCCCTCTGCCCAGCACCTTTAGTCACACATGTCCCCCTCTGTCCCAGCACCTTTAGTCACACATATCCCTCTCTGTCCCAGCACCTTTAGACACACATGTCCAACTCTGCCCAGCACCTTTAGTCACACATGTCCCCCTCTGTCCCAGCACCTTTAGTCACACATGTCCCCCTCTGTCCCAGCACCTTTAGTCACACATATCCCTCTCTGTCCCAGCACCTTTAGTCACACATGTCCAACTCTGTCCCAGCACCTTTAGTCACACATGTCCCTCTCTGTCCCAGCACCTTTAGTCCCACATGTCCCCCTCTGTCCCAGCACCTTTAGTCACACATATCGCTCTCTGTCCCAGCACCTTTAGTTTACACATGTCCAACTCTGTCCCAGCACCTTTAGTCACACATGTCCAACTCTGTCCCAGCACCTTTAGTCACACATGTCCCCCCCTGTCCCAGAACCTTTAGTCACACATGTCCCCCTCTGTCCCAGCACCTTTAGTCACACATGTCCCCCTCTGTCCCAGCACCTTTAGTCACACATGTCCCCCTCTGTCCCAGCACCTGTAGTCACACATGTCCCCCTCTGTCCCAGCACCTTTAGTCACACATGTCCCCCTCTGTCCCAGTACCTTTAGTCACACATGCCCCCCTCTGTCCCAGCACCTTTAGTCACACATGTCCCCCTCTGTCCCAGCACCTTTAGTCACACATGTATCCCTATACCCTGCAGCTTCAATCACTCCCCCCTCCTCTTACCTTTTTGTACACGAGTGGCTCCAGGGATAGAGAGAACTGCTGCAGCCCTGCACAGACCATAGAGTTCCAGCAGCCCCGCCTACACTTCCTACCATGTGACCACGGAGGTCACATGACCCTGTGATGTAAGCTGTTACTGAGATGTGATGGAGACAGCCTTTGCGGTCTGTGCAGGGGCTGTCACATCGCAGAGTACTCACTGCAGCCAGATCATTCATTCACAGAATATTGTACTACAAGCTGTAGTGCTACAAGCTGTAGTACAATATTCTGTGAATGAATGATCCGGCTGCAGTGAGTACTCTGCAATGTGACAGCCCCTGCACAGACCTCAAAGGCTGTCTCCATCGCATTACCACTGGACCACCAGGCGGCCCAAAATACTGTTATTCTGTCCAGCCCGGGTGCCATCTGCCCCCCTGCCCCCCGGGCCAGCCCGCCCCTGGGTTCACTAGACTCTGCACCTCTGTTACTGCCAGCGCTATTCATATTGGCGAA
Organism: Mixophyes fleayi; assembly: GCF_038048845.1. Taxonomy (NCBI): domain Eukaryota; kingdom Metazoa; phylum Chordata; class Amphibia; order Anura; family Limnodynastidae; genus Mixophyes; species Mixophyes fleayi. Next base: position 255,189,201 of record NC_134405.1, on the reverse strand, counting down.
AGTGAATCCACTATATTTTTTAGATTCCTGATAACCTGGACATAAAATATAATTGCAAAAATGGACACAGTGTATAATTAGATTGTAAATGTGATGTTCACCAGTCTGGTTATATTGTCCTATTCTATATTATCATATTACACCAGCTATTTTAGAATTATATTCTGTGCGTTAATTTTTTTTTACATTTTTAAACTTTTGTTTATATACTGTTAATATGATGCACAATTGTGAGCAATGCACCAGTAATTAATTTAGAGTATATTCATATGAATATATGTACCTTTGAAAGAGTAGCTTTAAAATGCTTAACAGTTGATGTTCAACCATGACATGACTCCCCAAAACCATAACTAAAACCTTGTCATTAAATAAAGGACATAGACAACAGAGTTTGGCAAAATAAGAGGTCAAGTTTATTAACATGAGAAAACATGGTGCAGGAGAAAGCATAATTAGCTCAGTTAGAACCAATTCTTATCATATCACAATGAGGGTCACTCACCCTTTAGATATATAAACTGGGGATATTATCCTCCCAAGGACGCTCCCTCAAAACAACTAGGTATCTATAAACCCAAGACTTAGAGGTCCCACATCCCCTCTGGGCTGAGGGAATGCAACCAACAAACATGCCCAGAGGGCGGTGTGTGTAACCAAAACCAAAGCCTGGCACTTCCAAGGGATGCGGACTCTTCAGGTAAATAAATAACCATCACATATCAGGTATTGTCCTCTGGCTGCTGATTCTTTCCAACCTACTAGCACATCTGCATCCACTCCCACGGAGTCCGGGCATACCGCCCCAGCACACACCAACATAGTGGGAATCGACAGAACACCAAACGGGGACTGACTCCCAGAACTCCCAAAATCATGGTCTCCAGATCCAATCAGCAGCACTCACACTACATAGCAAATGAGCACCCAAAGCGCTCAGCAATAAGCAAACAAGCCCAAATGCCTGGGACCAGAAGACACAAAGCATGAACATCATTCTGGGGATGAGAAGGTAACCAACTTTAACCAAGGCAAAAGAGGGAGATCAGCAGCTCAGCAAGAAATTTATAACAAGGCATGCTAGGCAACTCTCACAGTGACACACCATGGGAGTAACCCAGGAAGCCTGCCATGCCCCTTAACCCCATAAGCAATAGGAGCCTATTTCACATTTGAATACAAACCTTATCCTTTAAATTTACTTCGGGCTGATGAGCATCCCTCAGTTGTAAGTCTATGAAAACCTATAAGAACTGGGGATATTCCCGTTGTCTTTGCTTGAACAGTTTATGTGCCTTTAAATCCATTTGTAAAAAAATATCATCAAGTCTAAAAACTTTCGCCACTTTTTCCAACTAGAAATGTAGAAATCCAATCATTATTTTTTTAAAAAACTTTATTTAGAGCATAACATGACACAAAGTATACATACAGAGTAAGAGCCAAAATAGGCCCGGATAGGTGACATTATTAATGACTGGCATTGGCTATATGGCAGCCCGAATTATTGCACAGAAGTACTTGTAAAAAGAGCAAAAAGAAGGCAGGCAAAATACGCGATTATCTGAAAGGCCCAAAATGTGCAGGAATAATAAATACAGAACAACTGATAGATAAATAAAGTGTAAGGTCTCTTTTTCTATAATATAAGGAGGAAGGGATGACGAGGGATATAAGGGGGGGGAGTGGATAGGATAGACCATACACAGGACTCCCGGCGACCAATGCGTAACCTCACTGAGTAAAGCGGCCAAGTCATCCCAAAACAGAGCAATCTTTGGGCAGGACCACCAAATGTAAAAGAAGGACCTCCGTTCATTGCATCCTCTCCAGCAAAGATCAGATCATTTTCAACCTAGTCGGGACCAGGTACCACCTAAAATAGATTTTGTAGGGATTTTCTTTCACAAGAGAGGAGATAGAGGTTTTTGAGATCCGCTCTCTGATCCTTGACCAAGTGTCCTCATCTCGTGGCCTGCCCAAGTCGCCTTCCCACTTAAGTTTGTGAGCTGGACAGTTGGTTTGTCTAGAGGTGACAAGGAGATTATATAAATTAGAAATAATACCTCTCTGAAGGTGGTCTCTGACACAAATAGATTCCAGTGGGGTCAGCTTCCTCGCAACATCAGGTTTTGAGAGGGATTCGACATAATGTTTTACCTGAAAATACGCAAAAAGGCTGACCAATGGGAAGTCAAATTTTTCTTTTAGGGACACCAGTGGGATACAGTGGCCAGAGTCAAGTACATCTCTAATCAGCCTGCTACCCCTCATGTGCCAAGACTGAAAACAAGAGTGACATTGCCCTGGGGTGAAAGCAGGATTATCCCAGAGTGGTGCTATAGGAGAGGGTATTGTAGTGGTCTTTAAGTGTAGTTTGCAGTGGTCTCATAAGTAACAAGTAAAGTAGATGACAGCCTGGCACTTCGAAGGGATGTGGACTCTTCAGTTAAATAAATAACCATTGCATATCAGGTATTGTGCTCTGGCTGCTGATGCTTTCCAACCTACTAGCACATCTGCATCCACTCCCACGAACTCTCATAACTCTAGGCCGGTGACACTCTGGCATCCCCGATAACAAGCCCAAGAATGACACCCTGTAGGAGGAGGATTCCACGTCTATTCACCATGGGCCAAGTCCTCCTGAGAACCATGCTACAGCCTGGCCCAGATGGGTTGCACTATAGTAGAGGTTAATGTCTGCAAAGCCCCTGCCTCCATTAAGTGTAGCTCTGTGTAAAGTTGCAATGCTAGTACGTGGAGGTTTATGGCACCAGACCAATTGGGAAAACCAATGATGCAGTTGTTGTAAAGTGGATTTGGATACCTCCACCGAAAGTGTTTGAAATAGGTAGAGTAAACAAGGTAGCTGCCACGAGATATTAAAATTACAGGGTGGAGAGCGGCAAACGAAGCGCAAAGGCCTCAGTCTTGGAAAAAATTACTTTATACCCTGAGAGAGCGCCATAGGCAGCGAGGACATATAATAAATGTAACGATCCGGTCCCGCAAACGGGTACCTGTCTCGTTACCTGCATCTCATTGATCTGGAAACTGCCATGTTTCAGCATCGGACACTATTCATTCATTCAACTATTATCAGATCTGCGCAGGTGCAAGTCTATTGCACTTCAGGGCCTCCTCCCTCTTTTCATTGGCTAAGCATTATTAGAGCACTATTTAAACCTCCTGGATTCATCTGTCTGATGCCTGTTCTTCAAGCTCACTTCCTGCAGCCTGTGGTTCTGGTTCCTGTTCTCCTTGTGGTTTGCGTGTATTCCAGCCTGCTCTTAGTTCGTAGCCTGAGTTGAACTATCGCTGCTCCAGTACCTCTCTTACCATCTCCAGTGTACTTCATCATGACAGCTCCGGTTCTCTCATCACTTCCACTCAGAGCCTCTACTACACCGGTGACACATCAGCTGTTACTCCGAGTTACCTCCGCTACTCCAGTCTGCTCTTAGTCTGTGGCCGTGTTGAACTATCGCTGCTCCAGTACCTCTATTACCATCTCCAGTGTACTTCATCATAACAGCTCCGGTTCTCTCATCGCTACCACTCAGAGCCGTTACTACACCGGTGACACATCAGCTGTTACTCCGAATTACCTCCGCTACCCCAGTCTGCTCTCAGTCTGTGGCTGTGTTGAACTATCGCTGCTCCAGTACCTCTATTACCATCTCCAGAGTACTTCATTGTGACAGCCTCTGTTCTCTCACTGCTGCTTCCCAAAGCCGCTACTATGTCTGTGACTCATCAGCTATTGTCCCGAGTTACCTCCACTACTACAGTCTGCTCTCAGCTTGTGGCCGTATTGAACTACCGTGTCTCCAATACCTCTATTACCATCTCTAGAGTACTTCATCGTGACAGCCTCGGTTCTGCTGCCTCTCTGAGCCGCTACTACGTCTGTGACTCATCAGCTGTTGTCCTGAGTTACCTCCGCTACTTCAGTTTTCTATCAGCTCATGCCCAGTGTTGAACTACCGCTATTCCAGTACCTCTACTATCTACTCCTGAGTACACCATTGTGATAGCTCCTGTTCTCTCATTGTTAATCTGCAGAGCACCTATTCCTCTAGTGACTCATCGGCTGCTGACCATCAGCATATATTGTTGTTGTTCCTGTATCTATATCACTTACCTGTGGGTTCCATCATTTCTTCCTGCTTCACCTGGCTCCTCCACATCATTCTGCTGTTCACTCACTCGCGGGACCGCGACCTGCAGGTTTAGTGCCGCTAAGACCATACCTCCTTGCAGGGGTTGCTGGTGAAACCACCTACCTGTTAGACTCCACGCCCGTGGGTGGGCCTAACCATGTTCAGTGTGAGTTGAGGTCAGTGTAAGGAGGATATCATCTGCAAATAAGCTGACTTTATATTTGTCAGACCCGACCACAACACCTTTAATAATGGGAAGAGTCGTATCCTCGCCGCCAAGGGTCTATCACAAGAGGAAAAATCAACGGTGAGAATGGGCATCCCTGCCGGGTGCCATTTAGAAATGGGAATAAGAGGAGATCCGAATACTATTTTAATCTGTATGTTCATATAAACTTTTCTATGTTTATAATTGGCAAAATGATTTTTGGAGCTTTTCACAATTCAGTGTTCTTTATGTGTTCACGCTGAAGATACTACAAGTGGGAGGTCTACCTAGAAGTTGTTGAATGCAAGTGCAATGGATGGGCTGGAGTCCATGAATAACATGCAGTCAAGGAGATTGATCCTTCAAACTGTATTTTTCTTATGGTTCTTCGCTGTACAACGTAGCCTTTGCTGGATGCAGTTATCAGTGTTTGATCCTATTCTAGATGTATGAACAACTACAAAGACAATTTTCTTGTTCTTTATGGTGGGAGAATTTACAGTATCTGATAACATTCTATAAATGTTGACTACATCTCCTAACTACTTCTGTGGTACTGTATGCCAGATGTAATGTGGTTTTCAGTCTCTTAATGTATTCTGTATGAATTCAAAACGGGACAATTCTCAAAAGAGGACTTTTGTTGGTATGTTTGTATGTTCTCCCAAATGTTTGCGTGGAATTCCTCCAGGTGCTCTGGTTTCTTCCCACAATCCAAAGACATACTTGTAGGCTAATTGGCTTCTGACAAATTTAACCCTAGTGTTTGTATATTGATGGACTGATGTGAATGAAAAAATATTCTCTGTAAAGCGCTGCACAATATGTAGGTGCTATATAAAAATGAGGGTGATACCCATACAACAGAGAAGAGGACTGTGAGACCAGAAGTCAAAACTCCTAGAATAAAACTCCTAGCACCAGCTATATGTGTTCTTCACCTCTAGCAGCCCCCTTTTCCTGAGAGCGGTTAGTGCTCACCGGTATTTGGTTGCCCTCAGATCTTTAATACGTGGTAGTAAGGGCTTATTCCAGAGCTTGACTCTAGCTCTAGATATATTAGAGCCCATGGTAATGTAAGGTGCGCAGAGAGATAAATGTGGGTACTCCCAGAGGTGTAGCATGGAGCAATAGCCCCTGGAGCAAGCACATGCTACAATGCCCCCCCCCCCCACAGTAGTGAAGTGTGCCATGAGGAAAGGGGGTGGCCAAGGCCTGATTATCCAATAGACTGACTAGGCTGCAGCTATTGGCTTAAGGCTATTGGGTGGGGGTTGCAATATTTTTGGAGGTGCAAAATTGTGAAACGGAGAAAAGTTGAAGGCAAAGAGACATCCTTGAGCGGGCGCTTGAGAGTAAGCGTATCGAATAGACAAGAATGGCGACAGACGTAGGTGTGACTTCCCCCTCCTCTTCACCAACAGTAGCAATTGTTCATGCCTCCGTTCTGCTATAAGTTCTGATTTTAATGATAACTGAATGAGTGACAAAGATTGCCATGCCGCTTTAAAAAGTCAAGTGGAGCTGAGTTGCTTAAACAAGGGAACATTACCATTGGAGGTGAAGGAAGACAGATTTTATATTAAGGACAAGTTTGTTTATATCTACTGCATATAAGTCTGACATGGAAAGCAAGGGGGCACTATAAGCTTAGAACCCTTAATCAGGCCCTGGGTGAGGCCAGCATGTATGAGCAAGACATAGTGGAAAAAATTAACACTGGTTTAATGTAGAGAATCTAGATCTGGCACATGTAGGGACACTGATATAATGTAAGGACACTGGTATAACACAAAGACACTGGTATAATGCAGGCACACTGGTGCAGGTGTAATGGACTCTCAGTGACTGGATTCTAAACATAGAATATTTGGCTGTAGTTGTGCAACAGAAAAAAAGGACAAGAGGTCTATTTCTGCTCTGTACAAGCCCCTTGCATCTCCCTTAATGACCAGTTGCCTTTAGTGTACAATGAGCACAGACATTACAAGGATAAAAAGTAAGTTTTATTTGCCTATAATATTTAGTACACCTGGCATTGCTTGCACAGACTCAGAGGAGGCGTGAGCCCCCACTTTTTAATGACTGAGGCAGTGCAAGGTGAACCGTCCTTTCAGCTGTCCCATGAACAACTTGAGCTAGGTGTGTAGTTGATAAATTGTGCAGGCAATTTATGACATAATGACAAGCTCGGCATGTTGGGGAAAAGGACAGATGCAGCTGTAAATATGGCAAAAGATTTTATGGGGTTTAGTTATCAAGGCAATTATATTATTGTTGCATTTCCAGTTATTACTCTATATTTGCCTTTGGATGTTCTGTTGTGCCTCTCTCTCCCCTAAACCCTGTGTTGAAATTCTCCATCACTTCTGAGGTGGTGAATATCAGTGATGATTTGTGTTTGGGAAGTGCTGCGCTATATGTAATAAATAAAAATTACATATGCTCTATGCCAAAAAAGAGATGTTATTTTAATGAACTAATCACTTTTTTTTTGGAAAACCATTAGAATATCCATAACATTATAGTTGGTTGTTTATGGAACACAGAATGTACTGGTGGAAAGCATTTTACTAATATTTCTCTGCATGTTGTTTGTATTCAATAGGTAATAATTGTTTTAAATTGATAAATAAATTTAGTTTTAACGTATTATGATATAGGCATCACTTGCGCAGTTCAAATTTGTTTTATATGTGTTCTTTTGACAAACAAGGGAGAGGGGAAGGGGGCACAAAATCAGTATCTTTCCTGGAATCCCAATGTTGTCTTAAAGAGGCTCTGGGACACTAGGGTTAATTTCATCAGAAGTCAGTTAACTTACAGTACAGGTATGTTTCTAGACTGTGGGAGGAAAATCAAGCTACTACAGGGAGAACATGTAAACTTCAAACTGTTATAAAAGTTTAGGTGTAGTTATAGTATTATCACGTTTCCCTATACTATGTATTAATATATTTAACTATTAAGTGAAAAATTATATTTTGCTGATCTGCTTTAGCTTGTTCCTTCAAAGGTGATATTAATTATATGCCAACCAATGACCGTCGCCTCTCCTCCACTCTGATCACCTCATCCCACTCCAGAATTCAAGACTTCTCCCAAGCTGAACACTGGAATGACCTCCCACGCTCCATCCGTTTGTCCCCTACTTGTGCTCCTTCAAACGGGCACTCAAAACTCATCTCTTCCTCAAAGCCTACCAGCCTTTCACCTAACCCTCTCTCTATGCTCACTCTCCTCACTTCGCTCCTCCTCAGTAGAGGGGAGAGCTTGCTCCCCTCCTCCAACACCCTCTGTGCCTGCCGTCTGTCTACCTTCCCTATAGGATGTAAGCTCGTATGAGCAGGGCCCTCCTGTCTCTCTACCTTCTCTTCTCTCCAACATCAACATATTTGCCTTGCCTGGAGCCTCTGAAGTCTTGGTACTACTCGTTTATTGTTCTGTACTGTTTTTCCCTTTATTGTCAATTGTTTGTACTGTGTATGGTGCTGCGGAAACCTTGTGGCGCCTTATAAATAAACGATAATAATAATAATCAAGCTTTGTGACATACTCATTTTTTCATACATCCTAAGCTCTTTTGCCAGGATTCTTCATATGTGATAATTCTCTTACATCACAGCAGTTTGGAGGTGGGATAGTGGCCCATGTCATGTAGATCTGATATTGTTAGAGGCATGGTCTGACATTAATAGGAGAGTTGACTGTATTATCAAAGAGAATAGCCAGCATCAGACTCATGATAACCTTAAAGTATTGTTAAAAATGTTGCTCTAAAGCAGCAGTGGGCAACTAGCATGTTACCCTCCAACTCTTTTACCTTGCCCCTCACTGCTCTAAAGGAAGAGAGTTGCAAATTTTCCCTAAACTAAAAGGAACATATTTAATGTTGCTTCTTTACAGTAGCAGCCTGGAGAAATCTGCTGTATATGAACTTGCTATCTGCATCCATGCATCATAAAATACTCATTAAGAGTAAATTAGATCATGATAGCCCTTTGTTACCATAGCAATAACAACGCACAGTATTTGTGTACCCGGGCCATATTATTCCTGCTAATTTTCTCTTACTTTCGTAGTAAACATTGCATTTCACTTGCTGATGCTTTTCAAGTGAGCATAGTAAATGCTAAGTGTACACATCTGCAGTGGTAAATTTACCTGGCCAAATCTATTTGTTCTTGTCTGAGGAAAAATAAATCTTGTCTATAATTATTGGTTATTTGAAAACGAAAGTTTTCTTTTGACAAAAAAAAAGTATTAATGAACAACCCGCTGTGTGGGCATTGTAAAATCCAGCATCCAGAAAACTTGCAATAAATGTACTGAATATGCCTGCGCAGATCAACACAGATGCAGCCCTCTGTTGGCCTGCACACTACCCAACAAATGTGCTACAATGAAACTTTCCACTAATTGAGTGTAAGTGCATACTCTGAGGGGGGTACGAAAGGATCACGTGGTGAAACGCATTTATTTATTACAGGCATTTATGGTAGTGGGAGTACTTATGAGGATGTTCTTTTTCATAGCATTGGTTACGCTATGATATTATGTTTTCTCCTTTTTCCAAATGTTTACTTTTTGGAGAACTTCTATGAATCAGACATCAGGATTTGACTGAACTCAGGAAAGGAACTAGCTCCATTATTTTGCAACTCCTTACTTCTCTTTATTCATTGATTGTACCTTTGGATTGGTAATTGACTCTCCCTTTTTGAGGATTTTTTGTTATGCATTTTATGTTTGCATTTCAGTGTGGATCATTTTCCACACTCTGGTAACATCAGAAGCACCATCTCAGTTTGACATTTGTTTATATCCAGAAAACTTATTAGGCAGGTTTCATTTAAAACATATGGCATAATATGTTACAGGGCAATTGCAAAGCAATAGCACCTTTCTGGTGAAGGTTCCTAAATATACTAGTTCTAGTCAAACACGTGCATTAAGGCATTATCACGTCAACATTTTGCTTAATTAGTGCAGCAGAACTAAGTTAATTTTACTGTATGGGTAGTTTACCGGACCAGTGTCATCCCAATGATTAGAGGCCAAAGCAGTAATGAGTGTCCAGGTCAACTCTGCAAGTGTTGATGAAGTAGTGGAGGGCTGTGATAGAGTAACTGCCTCCAGCCTAGTGCTTTCAGCTCTACAATTTGTCTATTGGAGATTGGTTATCGCAGGCTCTGGTAACCTATTTTGGAACTACTAAATTATTTATTGATAAATGTATAATACAATGACAACACAGAAGCATTCAATAAATCAACATTTCAGCTTTTGTTTAATTTCAACTTAGAAATTTAGAATTTGATGGCAGATATGAACTACATAATCCATCTAGTCTGCTCATTTTTGTTAAAAAAAAACCTCAGACCATATTTGATCTTTAGTTATTTTCCAGATTTAGAATAGCCATATATATGTTTATTCCAATCATATTTAAATTCCCATACAGTGTTAGACCATACTGTGGCTGGGTCACTTATAAATAACTTACTGTATAAAATGATTTCAGTTAGTGGTGCAGTGCACTGATGAATGTTATTGCAAATGTACTGATTGTTATATTAGAAATGTATTGGTTTCTGATTCAGTATGCATATGTTGGAGGAAATGGGTTTTTGTAAGAAATAAAATCCCATGCTAATTAGGACTTTTTATCTGTGAGTGACCAAGATCTCTTTTAGCCTAAATGCACAAGAGGGGGTCATTAGACTTTCATCCCGTGTCTTAGAGAGATAGTAAACCTAACAGCAAGTAATTTAGGAAATCACATATTGATATAAATTTTGTTAACTTTAAATTGCATTTAAATTCAAGTTTAGAGAATATATTACATCCTGATACTAGTCATTAAATGTAATATCTCAGACATTGTGGTGCCAGGTAGGAAAAGGTTCTGGTTTACCCCCAGCCAAAATGTGTGTCAGAAACAGTATATAAAGTGACCATGTAATGTTTTACACCACCTGTACTTCTGGCCGCTCACTAATACTTCCAACTAGTGTGTAATGGTCCTTATAAGGGCCCCCTTAAGCAAATAAACGTCACTACTTGAAGATTCTGCCTGATGCCTAGTGTCATCTGTATCCTGTGACCAACAGATAAGAGCTTACATTCTAATCCATTACAGGGCTGTCCTGTGTTGAACCCAGCATCTCTGTGTCAATGCTCTTCCCGCTACCCAGCAGTCCTGATCCATAGTAAGCGTTTAGGAGGTACCAGACAGCCCACAGCAAAGAGGCACTGCAGCAACTATAGCAGATACCCAGAGGTAAGGAGTTCCAGGTACCGTTGAAGTAGCCTAGCGGTGGCAGCTGAATCTTACTACAACTATTGTGCAACTGGCATACGCAAGTTGGTGAGTGTCTGATGGCAGGTGACACCAGTAGGAGTGGTTCATCAACAGTCGGTTAATGGCGGTGAGAAAGCAAACCAGATAAACTGTGTAAGAATAACATCCCTTCATCTTTCTTCCCCCAACAGACCGGCTGGCGAAGTAAGTCCATTCGGTCACACATATCAACTGTTTTAGAAGGTTATTTAACCTGTCTAGTATCCTTTGGCTGAAGTAGTTGTGATTCATGTCCTCTTGTTATAAAATTTCTCTTGCTCTGATGAATGTTCCTACTCTACCTTGTAAAAACCCTTGATATATTAGAAATATTCTAGCATGTCAGCCTTCTCTGCTCCAAGCTATGGAAGTACTTTATTATATCCTTTTAAAGTGCAGGATTTGAGATAATCTATAATTCTTTCTTTCAATCTTTGTTTCCATTAGTTTCTCCACAACTAATGTTAGGATCACTGATTTGTATTTGCTAGTGTCTAACACTTGTATACAGACAGACTACTTTTGCTCTTTTCTAGTTCTCTGGACCTATTCTTGTTACTAGTGACTGGTTGAATAATTCAGGTAACGGTGTAAGCAGCACCCCTTTAAGCTTTTAGTATTCTGGGAGGGTATATGTAATCTGGTCTTGTTGTCTTGTCTGCTATCAGTTTTGAGAGTTCTGTCAGAATCCTCTCCTCTCTAAAGGCACACATCAATAAGCTATCTACCATCAACAATCCTGCTCCATAACCAGGTCCTTTTCCATCTCCTTCTTTAGTTCTGCTATATCCTTCTCTACCTCCTTATGGCTTGTTCCCTCCATTTTTGTCTTGCTATTTGTTTGACAACTGAGTAAGAATTTTTCTGAAGGTCAAACTGTTCTAAGACTCTTTCCACTGACTTGACACTGATTCAAGACAGAGTTTTTCTGTCCTCCATTAATATATTAAGGTCCTTTAGTCAAATTTCACACAGTTTGCACATTTCTGTGATGTTGGCAGCCTAAAGAAGCAGATAGTTTGAAGCTTCTTGATACCATTAGATCAAATTCTGCATCACAAACCAATATGAGCTTCTTTTTACTTCTCTTGCCAGAAAAGTCACACTTTTAGTTAGTATACGATTGTTGTAAACCTTCTCTTGGCAAGAATATTATATTTATTTGTCATCTTTGATACAGATATGCCCTTTGAAATCTAATGCTGGCCAGAAACGAGCCGATCCTACCACAGCCTGAATGCTGAGTGACAGAATTATGTTAAACATGGTCACATACATATGTGGCCAAATTGCATAGATTATAATTATTTAGGGCACAAAATGGCTTCACTGGTGGCGATTAGTGGTTGAAAAATCAAAAAGCACATAGAGGGGATTTCAATTGGCTACGTTACTGACGAAACTAATTTATGTAGTCTGAACATTTGCATAGTTTCCAACTTATGCATCCTATAAATGTTGTGTATGAAACTTCTCTTTTTTGTTATGGCCCATTTTCCATTTAAGCAATATTTAAGCATTCAACAATAGTATAATAGTATAGAAGGGCACAACAAAAAGGCAATCTAATCTGAACACATGAATACTGCAATACAATGAAAATTACTAAACTAGTTAGTGAAAGTGATCTGTATAAAATCTAAACATTTAACAAGATGATATATTTTGTCTTACATGGTGATAAGTTTAATTCACAACTTATACTTATAGGGGGGAATTCAATTAGCCGCCGCGATGTAACTCCGAATATCACAACTGTGTACTTTTACAGTTACCATGGTAGAAATATCCGATCATTTTTCCTCGCGCCTCTTTGTAGCATGAGGAGAAATGAGCGGCTATTTCTGTCAAAATATCCGCCTCAAAGTGCCTCCGGAATGGACGTGAGACACCTCGCGACTAATTGAATTCCCCCCCATACTATGAATACAGCTACTGCCTTATGGTTTCACATTGGTCCCGCTGTTTTAAATTTTTTCTATGCAAAAATAATGACTGGAATTAATTTCAAGAATAACTATAATATGTCGACAGAAGCTCTCTGAGAAAAATCTGTTATTCTGCTTTGTTACTTTTAATCTAATGAATGATACTGATCTAGTTTTCCCTCTATTGAAATGCTGTTCAATGTTTTATATCTAGTAAATAACTTATTTTCTTTACAGAACAGTCTAAATTCATTGTTTCTACAAAGAGATAACATATTTTCAGGTGGCAATATTTGGCCTTACTGTGCTACTCGTATATAAATGAGTGTGGTAGCTTATGTTACGGGTGAGAAGGTATATTTTCAGTTCCCACTTCAGTAGAAGAATGTTTAATCCTAATGCTGCCTATGCCTAGCTTTATCACAAGATATATTACTGATATTTTTTGTATCTTAGAAAGCATTCACACAAAACGTTATGGTTTAAATCAGTGTTTTAAATAATTATTTTAAATAATTTAAGTAATAATTGCAAATAAATACTAGTAATAAAAGTCACTGTAGCATATTTATCCAATTATCTGTAGTATTCATCATCTGAATATATCTATTAGTTACGGCTTCCAAAATTCTGTGATTAAAAACTGGGATTTCAATAGGAAATGAAATGGTCTCCATAAAATCCACTACAGTTTTTTGGTTTAGAAATAAAGTAAAACCTATCCCAATGATATCGGGGGGCTTACTGGTCCTTAATTATGGGTAAATAAGGATTGTGAGTTAAATAGATGTAGTGGAAAAATGGGGACTATCCTTTGAAAAGCAGTACAAATGGTAGTTCTGCAATTAGTTTTATAAATAATGTGACACAGGCATCCTCTGGTGATCATACACGGATGACTTCTTGCTTGAAATGAAAAGTACCTTTATTGTCCCATCACAATAAACAGCATATAGTTCTTCAGGAAGACACCACGTAACCTAACTGGCTATTCCCAGCTTCCCTCTCTAGTCAGCGGCCACTACCTGGCATCGGATTTTATAGTTAAGACTCCTCCCACAGCCTTAGATTGACGGATAGACGATACCTTTAAAAAGAAGTCTCATCAGGTACTCTGTAACTAATCTTCAAACACCTAATCTTCAATCTGTAACTAATATTCACACACCTTGTTAGCCTGCTGTTTCTGTGGAAAGAGCAACTTTCAAAGCATGTAAGATAGATCACATTTTATACTTCTACTTTGTCACACAGGTCTCAGACCTGTATATCTCTGAACCTAGGTGCACTGCTGTTTGTAACTTGGTCTGTATTCACCATATCAAACCAATAGAGGGTGCTAATCAGTTATGTAGTCCTAGATGGGTTAGAGTGTTTTCCTTTGCTGACGTCTGTATTTTTCTATGCAAAAATAATTACTGGAATTCATTTCAAGAATAATTATAACATGTTGACAGAAGCTCTCTGAGATAAATTTGTTATTCTGTATTGTTACTTTTAATCTAATGAATGGTACTGATCTAATGTTCCCTCTATTGAAATGCTGTTCAATGTTTTATATCTAGTAAATAACTTATTTTCTTTACAGAACAGTCTAAATTCATTGTTTCTACAAAGAGATAACATATTTTCAGGTGACAATATTTGGCCTTACTGTGCTACTCGTATATAAATGAGTGTGGTAGCTTATGTTACGGGTGAGAAGGTATCATTTCAGTTCCCACTTCAGTAGAAGAATGTTTAATCCTAATGCTGCCTATGCCTAGCTTTATCACAAGAAATATTACTGATATTTTTTGTATCTTAGAAAGCATTCACACAAAACGTTATGGTTTAAATCAGTGTTTTAAATAATTATTTTAAATAATTTAAGTAATAATTGCAAATAAATACTAGTAATAAAAGTCACTGTAGCATATTTATCAAATTATCTGTAGTATTCATCATCTAAATATATCAATTAGTTACGGCTTCCAAAATTCTGTGATTAAAAACTGGGATTTCAATAGGAAATGAAATGGTCTCCATAAAATCCACTACAGTTTTTTGGTTTAGAAATAAAGTAAAACCTATCCCAATGATATCGGGGGGCTTAGTAGTCCTTAATTATGGGTAAATAAGGATTGTGAGTTAAATAGATGTAGTGGAAAAATGGGGACTATCCTTTGAAAAGCAGTACAAATGGTAGTTCTGCAATTAGTTTTATAAATAATGTGACACAGGCATCCTCTGGTGATCATACACGGATGACTTCTTGCTTGAAATGAAAAGTACCTTTATTGTCCCATCACAATAAACAGCATATAGTTCTTCAGGAAGACACCAGGTAACCTAACTGGCTATTCCCAGCTTCCCTCTCTAGTCAGCGGCCACTACCTGGCGTCGGATTTTATAGTTAAGACTCCTCCCACAGCCTTAGATTGACGGATAGATGATACCTTTAAAAGGAAGTCTCATCAGGTACTCTGTAACTAATCTTCAAACACCTAATCTTCAATCTGTAACTAATATTCACACACCTTGTTAGCCTGCTGTTTCTGTGGAAAGAGCAACTTTCAAAGCATGTAAGATAGATCACATTTTATACTTCTACTTTGTCACACAGGTCTCAGACCTGTATATCTCTGAACCTAGGTGCACTGCTGTTTGTAAATTGGTCTGTATTCACCATATCAAACCAATAGAGGGTGCTAATCAGTTATGTAGTCCTAGATGGGTTAGAGTGTTTTCCTTTGCTGACGTCTGTATTTTTCTATGCAAAAATAATTACTGGAATTCATTTCAAGAATAATTATAACATGTTGACAGAAGCTCTCTGAGATAAATTTGTTATTCTGTATTGTTACTTTTAATCTAATGAATGGTACTGATCTAATGTTCCCTCTATTGAAATGCTGTTCAATGTTTTATATCTAGTAAATAACTTATTTTCTTTACAGAACAGACTAAATTCATTGTTTCTACAAAGAGATAATATAGGTTGAGGCCACTCTTTTATCCCATTGGATTGCCTGTAGTGTATGGTAAAGTGTTCTGGAGGAGATCTCTTGTTTACAAAATTACTAAACAGACCATATTTTTTTAAAAAATACATATCCCTCATCAACCTTGTTTACAATACAACAAGCCTATATAAAAATCAATTTCAATACATGGCAAGTACCTAAAAAATGATTTCTTCCTGTACTTTAGTCCTTAAAATTGGACATATTCTGGGCTATGGACAGTAGCCTTTTTATCCCTATTATAATGCATGACTGCAATAAAAGTGCACACATTAAATTAAAAATTGTTTGTGTTTTAATTATAAAAAGTTATTCCATAAGCATCACACCAATGGCCGATGACCAGATAAGGATATTCATCCTAAAACAGAAACCTTATTATAATGCTAATGAATAAATATCTTCACAGCAAGACACAAGCTGTCAATGGACTGTAACTACAAAACACTAGAAAGTAGATATTGTTATTCTACACCGAGTCTCTGAACCATTTTCATACTTTTTATATCGCTCTTTGAATTTTGTAGTCTACAGTGAAAATTGATTCCCTTTGATCTGATGAATGTCATCGACTATGTAAGAAAATTATCTTTCTTTTTTTTTGCATCGAAATGATATTAGACAACGTCAAAATATTTTATAAATCTCAGTAATCTACACTTTCCTTTCCATCTATAATATTCAAGAGACAGCAAGAGTTATGGTCAGAATTGTATAAATATTATACTGCATGGGAATTTAACAGGGCCACTGACATTCAATTTCCTATGTCAGCCCTAACCATGTTCAACTCATTTCCTTCCATGCAAGTCACATCACCTTAGCTTTATAAATTTTACAGGCATCAGTATTAAAAGGGGAAATATTGGGCAATTTCCCTTGTCCCTGTGACAGAATGGGAACCCCAAGCTTTCCAAGTTTTATTAATCTACAAGCAGGGTCATCCGGCGTTGTGTGGGTCCTATTTGTAATGTGCAGCAGTTTTTATATATTAGCAAATTATTTGGTATATAGACCAAAATGCTATTTACAAAATGTTGCGTTGCTGTTATGTCATGTTGTGGCGAGGTTTTCTTCCAGTAGTCAAACAATTGTTTACCCAAAAATTATGTTTTCAATATTTGCCTCTCTGTTGCTTTGTCGCACTGTCATTATGTGGGCAGCATGGGGGCCTAGTGGTTAGCACTTTTGCCTTACAGCACTGGGGTCATGAGTTCAATTCCCGACCATGGCCTTATCTGTGAGAAGTTTGTATGTTCTCCCTGTGTTTGCGTGGGATTCCTTTGGGTAGTCCGGTTTCTTCCCACAGTCCAAAAAAACATTCTGGTAGGTTAATTGGCTGCTATCAAATTGACCCTTGTGTGTGTGTGTGTGTGTTAGGGAATTTAGACTGTAAGCCCCAATGGGGCAGGGACAGATGTGAGTGAGTTCTCTGTACAGCGCTGTGGAATTAGTGGCGCTATATAAATAAATGGTGATGGTCTAATAGCTTAATTTTTCGATACTAAATAACTATGTAACATTTGGCAGCTTTACCTTGAGAGCTGTGGAAGATATTCGCCAACAAACAAACAACTTATTCTTTTATATATATATATATATATATATATATATATATATATATATATATATATATAAAGAGAGAGAGAGAGAGAGAGAGAGAGAGAGAGCTTTAAGCTGTCATTTTGTATAATGTACTTAATGAATAACATCTAGAATCTGATTTACTGCTATAGGCAACATCTCCAAGTTTTCAAACCCACAGCTTGATAAATTTACCCCTGATGTTTCACCACCTCTGTGCGGATATACAGTTTGCACCTTTATCTACACCTTTGTGTAAAAGCTAATTTATAGGCAAACTTCAGTCTGTTTAATAAGAACATTTATACATACAAGTGACACTTGTAATAAGGACAGAACCAATGACTTTTCCCTCTCATTATTAATTGAATACTTAAAATAAGCTAAACTGAGCAGTATTTTAGGAAAATAGCAGAAACATTTGAAATAAAATTAAGCGGTGTTCCTAAAGTGATAGTTGACAGTTCCATAAAACAAAAATAGAGGCATGCTGCATATTATGTGATTTACAAATGGTCTTCATGATTTGTACATATTTGTTCAGATGATGGTCACCTTACCATGGGGGGCATGACTGGCTTAGTGTATTGTTTCCATGGGCCCACTCAGTTCTTGTTTATATTTTGTTACAAACCACTCTCCTCATTCATTAATTATTTATGTAAAACTGGTATCTTGTCATTAGCCAAAAGAGTTTAGAAGCTAATGGCATATGTGAAGCAAATGTCCTTGGCCTGAGATATTGTGCTCTGTATATGTAAATATGTATGGTCATGGAACTCCTCTGTAACTTAATCTTCTCATTTCACCGTAGAGAGTACACTATTCCATATGAAGCCCCTGCACAGTTGGGTATCTCAGTGCACCTGGTGGGAAGAAGGGGGTGGTAAATATCACAATTATGCTATTACTACCTCTTTCTCAATTTCTTATATGCAGTACCTCTACCAGAGTCATGTGCTTTCTTCAAGGTTGTAGATCCTGGCACAGTTCATTGGGCGAAACTCTTGCCTGACTCTTTATAAATGACACAGACACACAGGAGGAAAAGAGAATAAGCATACTTGCCAACTTGGGAAAGCTGGCGTCCGGGAGATCGGGGGGGCTCCGGGAATGATGTCATTGGCCCCACTCCTTAAATTACATCACACAGTTTTAGCTAATTATAGCAGGAGGTGGGGCCATGATGATGCTCGAATCACGTCATAAACCCCGCCCCCTCCCCGACACTAAACTAATGGTCTGCCAGGAACCGGGAGTCTCCCGGACATTCCGGGAGAGTAGGCAACTAGGAGTATAAGGCACCTGTCATGTTTACTGTAAGGCAGTGTAATGCTTGTAACCTGATAATTACTTGGTAAAGCATGACACGTTCAATCTCTGTTAAGGATGAAGTGGTTGAGATCAATGTAACCATGAAATCAAGAGGCATAGAACAACAATAATACAATACCAGTGGGGGGGGGGGGAGATTAACTGAACAATGTAATTGGACAATGACATTAAAACCGACAGTCAATGATGAAAAAAAATATGGTAGCACTAAATAAACAAACAGTAGGATCATTGGTGAATTAGAAGGTTCACAATGACTTTACTTTCAAGTGGCACTCTGCTATAAGCAAGAATGGATGACTAGTTATCCAGAATGTGGCTGGGTATCAGTACCATGTCTTTGCTAAGATCATGGGCTGGGAGTGGACTTAAAAGAAAGTGCAATTCTTAAATAGACCTACAGGCACACATCGTGAAAGGAGGTGACATTGATAGAATGGAGCAACTAACACCTGCTGATTGTGAACGGACTCTCTGAGTAAAATGAGAAACTATAATGAAGAAGATAATAGCATTGAAGGGTAATAACAAAGCTCACATGACTAAAGACAATGAATAATGTAACCTGCACTCTAAAGAAGGCAATTATAATGGAAGTTGAAGTCCCAATAAAAATCAGTATGAGGATAAAGACAATGATGGTGGTAGTATTCATAGCATATGTAATACTTTGTAAAGCAATAACAATAAGGATACTGTGTATTGACTAAGAATAAGAACAACTAAGTGTCCCTAGCTCCTTCCCCATCTTCCCTTATACTACTCTGTCACAACCTGACATTTTCTCCAAGACTCACTGCCAATGCATTCCTTCAGGGACAATGGCTAACATTAGATTATCTAAGTAAAGTTGAATTTTCCCAATGTTCCTCATATTTGTATATTTCAATGTTAATATCTAAAATAAGTCTAACTGGGATAAGGAATGAGATGCAGAAGACTGGTCGGATATATGGATGGGTTTGGCAAAATCATCAATTAGTGTGTGTGTAAAAAAAATGCATATAAGCTTTAAAACCAATAGTGTCTAGTTCCAGCCAGGTTCCATATGATTAATGTTCCTCCATTTTTCTTGATGAGCCTGTCAAGAGCCAGACTTACTTCTTCATATTTGGTGGTCAAGTCTGGTCATACAGAACTTTTGGTCTGATGTTTGAAATGTTACTGTAAGTATAACTGATACAGATATTCAGTACAAACTGAAACACACTTTACTACCTTTAAATGTAAACAAATCCATTATATTCATCTTCAGTACAATTACCTATTTAATTGCTTTTGGAAAAATCAGAATCCACCATCACCATAAGAAAAAGAATTGGTATATCAACGAGATGTAACTTTTGACTAGTATTCTGAGGAACTCATCTGCATCTATCTATAAAACCTGAGCTTCTGGACTCAATTTAATAACATACCATATCCACCTTTCCAGATCTAGACAACATGTCATGGAAGTTCACCCAGAGTTTAGACTTTCCAAGAGGACATCTCTACCTCCCTCCCCTCCCTTCTGCTTCCCCTAAACATTTTACCCCCTTTTATTTTCCTTTATTTAAAATAGACCAGGCATCAAATTGTTTTCTCTTTCTTATGTTTATTGAACATTTGCATTTGTTTATGAACATTGCACTATAACAAAGTGCATTTTTATTGCATTTATCCTCTATGTAGGATGCTTGTTTGTAATATTTTCACACTGTTAATATAAAGTTAGTTAAAATAAATATAAGTAAGTGCAATAGATGAGGGGACGAGTAGTCCCAACAGTGTAAGGCAGTTCAAGGCTGAGCCTCTACTTCAAATCAACAGCAGTAGTGGTAATTAACCCCATCTATAGTGCTGTACAGAATATTCACTGACCCATTCTAGAAACCTGGAGGACTCTTTGAACATTGTGTTTTTCCAGCTACTTTCTTCTTTTAACGGTAGTGTAGTAGCAGACTTTCCTTAGACCTCTGGATTTGACCCGGGTTTTCTTGGTACCTCTGATAGCTTATACTGAGTCCTTGACAGCTTACTCTCTGGCTGTGACAGTCCCCCTCAGCGATTGACAGTTTCCTCTGTCAGCTTTCCCTCATTACTTGGCAGCTCTTTCAGCAGCTTTCTTGGTAAGGTTGACAGCTCTTTCTGTGAAACATGCAGCTATGTGAGACTTGCAACTCTCTTTAAGGGGTTGGTAAACCTTGTCAACTACCACAGTATCTCAATTCTTAGGTTTCCTTGTGGTTATGTTGCTTTCTGTTTCCCAGTAGCTCCTTAGGGTATGGTGATGTTCCCAGCGATGGTTGTGCCTACTTTACTCAATGACTGCACTCCCACGATTCTTCTTCTTCTCCTTAGAGCCACGCTTTCTGACATCACTTCCTTCATTTGGGTCTAATATCCAAGCACATTTTAAGTATTTAACTGTTTGCCATAACATGTGCTCTGCTATACAGAAGGACCATTATGCTAAGTACTATATTTACTTTAACATGTAGAAAGTTATCCTAGGTGGCTGGGACTGTTTTCACGAGATTCCATATTGGATCTTATTTCCTGTATGGGCCTATAAAAGACACTTCATTACTAAAGCTTTTGCATGTACATTGTGTTTGATTCTTAACTACGTGCTTTCACCGAACGTCTTGTGATTATGATTTCACTTGTTTCATTCTTTCACAGGACCTTTCTCTACATTCTAATTGTGGATTTTACTTGTTAGATACTTTAGTTTTAGTTTATGAAATAAATCATGCTTACTTTTGAACTACTAAAAGGACTTCCATCTGTGATACTAGTAGTGTGATATTTAGCAAAACCCATTCAAAGCTAACCTTTTGGGATTATCAAGGGTTATATGCATCAATGACATGCGGTGCCACTATATATGCATCGCTGCAAATCCCAGTGATGCATATTTAAGCACCACTCAAATGCATCATGCCGGGGATACTCTGGGAACCCAGGCGAAGTGATACCTGGGGTGATTTGTTTTTCCTCTTTACCAGCAGCCTAGCACAGCACTTCCATTGTAACAAATTCTGTGGAGTCGAAGAGGTTTCAGCAGAATCCCATAGGAAAAGACAGGTAACGCCATCCTGAGATGACGTTACTTTTCCGCACAATGCAAAGCTTATCATCATCATGATGATGATGATAAGCTTTGCATTGTGCGGAAATGATGATGATGATAATGATCATCATCATTTATTTATATAGCGCCACTAATTCCGCAGCGCTGTACAGAGAACTCATTCACATCAGTCCCTGCCGCATTGGAGCCTACAGTCTAAATTCCCTAATATAGACACACACTCACACACAGACAGAGAGGGGGACAGAGAGGGAGAGACTAGGGTCAATTTGATAGCAGCCAATTAACCTACCAGTATGTTTTTTGGAGTGTGGGAGGAAGCCGGAGCACCCGAGGAAACCCACGCAAACACGGGGAGAACATACAAACTCCACACAGATAAGGCCATGGTCGGGAATCGAACTCATGACCCCAGTGCTGTGAGGCAGAAGTGTTAACCACGAGGCCACTGGGCTGCCCCCAAAGCTTCATGCATTGCAGAACATCGCAGTCCCCATAGAAAACTATGGGGACTGTAATGCTGCTCGATATTTGCCTAAACGGAGGAGATGTCTGTGAAATCTCCGCAGTTAGGCAGTTAATGCATGGCATATAAACTTAAATCATACGGAAACAGCTGTTTTGTAGGATACGTTGGTTATTGCTAAACTATAAAATACACTGGTAGTCTCTATTTAGTCCATGCAATTATTTCTTAAATGGATAGTAAAAATAAGAAATAAGAAAAACTGCACCTAGATAGGTAATGTTATTAGTTTTAAGATGATTCACTTTTATAAAAGAAGTAAGATAAGCACTAGGAAATACTTAAACATGCATATCAATCTAAGTTTTGCTATTTTTGTTTGGCAGACTTTTGCCTTTGAAGCTGCAAAATTCGGTGAACACTCTGCTGTTGAGATTTGAACTGTGAGCAATTTGGAAAGGCAGTGATCTTAGCAAATCCGCACCTTTCTTTATGAAGCTTAACGGCACATTTCACCTGAATTCCAGCAAAGGAACATTAGTTGCATGTCACAGAATGCTCACAGCTAATCAGTGGCCTGCTGCTACCTCTAGTGACAGAAATGTATAATATACAGGAAATGCAAGAAACTAATAAAATGTATCTATGGTTCAGTGGCTTGATTGTTTTAAGCTGAGGAAGCCAATGTCGGCAGCTACTTCATTTTTCAAAATAATGACTGCAATGACAATGTATATTGGATCACTTTACATTTAATTAAATTCATTATTTACAATTAATTGTAATATATGTAATAAATATGATGCACTTATTGCACAGATTGGTCCACAGAATGAATGCCTGATGTTAATTTTTAATCAAATTTTTTGATGATGGTGCTGGGTCCCCCTTTTCTTAGTTTACCCACCAGGGGCTGGGGGGTCATTGCTGGGAGGCAGGCTCAAGCGGCAGCGGCAAAGTCTCCAGTCAGAGGAGAGGTAAGAGAGTTATCTGTCAGTATCCTATTCCTGACTTATATCAATACCATACCATTCCATAATCCACACAGTATTTTTTGTTCCTTCAATAATATTTAATCACACCATATCACATCTCTCAACCATTCCGTTACCAGATCATCTCCAATTTTATTCAGTCTCACCCCAGCCTCATCATTTCATACACAACTACCTGGTATTCTTAAACACTTTTTTCACTGAGCTTTATATATTTGCAACCTATTAAGAATTATCTTAATAGCTTATTAAACTTAAAACTCTTTAGTAACTTATAAATTATATTGACAATACATAGTTTATAATCATATCACAGAGAGACCAGTAATACATAAACTACAGTCTTATCATACAACCAGTAATATTAATATATATCTATGTATAAATAATATTTTATATAATAATAATAATTTAATATATAAATATATATATACAAGTTAACCCGTGCATGATACTCATGCATTCTAGTCAAATCAAGCTACCTAAGGTGTTAAAAAGGTTCTTGTCATGCATTTGGGCCATAGCCCAGGCCTCAACCACCAACCACTCCCCACTGTCACCCCGGCAACCACCAACCACTCCCAACTGTCACTTCTCCTTCAAGAAATATATATATATATTTTTTAAATCTTTATAAACACTTTTAACAATTAACAAATTAAATTAACAAATTAAAAACATCTTAGTATACCAAATTTCAGCCCTTTCTGAAATTTTTTCCCCACACACACTAAGAATTTAGTAGGTCAGTGTATAACTCCGCCCAGCAGGTGGCGCTGCAGCTTGGTTTTATTTTTTCCACACACACACAGACAGACTAAGGACACGCCACTAGACATTTATATTATAGATATATATATATATATACAAGTTAACCCCTGCATGATACTCATGCATTCTAGTCAAATCAAGATACTTAAGGTCTTAAAAAGGTTCTTGTCATGCATTTGGGCCTAGCCCAGGCCTCCTCAGGGGAAGATCGTTACTTCCCGACGCAAGCGCCCTTTTTAATGTGTGTTCATGAGGTAAAATTACCTCACGAAAATGAGTTTGACCCCTTAACTCGTAAATTTAGCCTTTACTACACCTCCCACGGGGGGAAGGGGGGATGATGGAAGTTAACTGACTTGACTATTCTTTTTTGTCAAATAATGTCAGTATACCAAATTTCAGGTCAATTGGATGAGCCCTTTCTGAGAAAATAGTTTTTTACACACACACACACACACACACACACACACACACACACACTAACGCACGCCTCTACACATGTGTGTTCATAAGGTAAAATTACCTCACGAAAATGAGTTTGAGCTCTACCAAATTTCAGCCCTTTTTGAATTTTTTTCCCCCACACACACTAAGAATTTAGTAGGTCAGTGTATATCTCTGCCCAGCAGGCGGCGCTGCAACTTGGTTTTTTTTTTACACACACACACAGACGCCACTAAGCATTTATATATTAGATATATATATATATATATATATATATATATATATATAGTTATCATCATATCATGGCAATCAACCAGCCAACCCATTTCATAAGCTATACAGAAGTGACCTAACCCATTTGCCTAGATGGAGAGGCCACACCCAGTCTCTCTTACATCACATATGTGACCTCACAGCTACCAGACAATGAGGGTTTCATAGTTGTCTCAAAGTATAAAGCATGAAGCTTGGAGCCCACCATTCATTAACCACCAGCTCCAGGTTGAAAACAAACAATATCAAGGCATCATGGCTCGTCGACAGATCAGAAGGCAAAGACGGAGGTACAGGAGACTGCGTCTGAGAGGTAAATGTGGTAAAACTATGGAAAACCATAAGCAGGGGAGGGCTGGCAAATTATAGCCCTGAGGGGTAGGGAAGGCTTGACTCAGCAGCCTATTAGGAACTTTTTAAACAAAGAAAATGCAGGTAGCCCAGTGACCCAGCCCAAAATAGTCCACTATGGGACCTGACCGGGGGTCATTTATCCTCCTGCCCTCCAGCCAGCCCCTGACCATAGGCTTCATTACATATTAAAATATTGCACATGTATATGTATAAGTAAGAAAAATGTATATTTATGACTGAATTTTGACTCTAAACTCACTCATTGCTTTGTTCTACTGTAGGTCCCAATCGCAGACACCGTTATTATTATAGGAGACGAGCATATTGAGGAAATGTTGCCAATTCCTGCTGTTACTTGTGCTTCTGACATTATCATCTGGTAGATAATGAACAACAAAGAACACAAGAATACATAACTGTAAAGCTACTCGTTAAAGCACAGCAGGAAATGTGTTAAATAAACAATCCTGAGCAGAACGTGATGTGTTGTCAATTTACTTTTAGCAATAAGTGTCCATGAGCAAAGCATCACTTGGTATTGTCATAATTTTAGAACAGGTTAGAAGCTTATTGTGTCATTATGAAACTTCCTCTCAGGTATAATGAACCTATAAGAACCCATGATATGCAGCTTACATGTGCCTTGTACATTGTGGTATTGTAGACATCTATACAGCCATTACATGACACTGGGCAATGGATAGATTATGGCTGCTGGTTCTTTATGAAACAAAGCTTACACAATAATAGTTTCTAAAATTCATGCTCTTTATGTCATCTTTTAGGGGTTCTTTATAAACTGATATTGTATTGTGTACTCAAAGAGACAGTAACTAGCTAACATATTCCCTGAGCTCACTGCTCTTCAGCCATTTGTATAAAGATGTCACCGCCGTATGAACTGTTGTAATATAGTCATATGTGCCATCTAGTGGTTGCATCTCTATGTATGAAATATAATATATGTCTAAAAAAAGTGATAAATGGCAAAAATGTCATTAACATTTCAATATTAAATTAATAACACATTTTTGTGGGTAATTTTCCAAATTAATCAAATATATCTATTGCTGTGTTACCCATTTTATTAGCAGTTCCTTTAGCCTGCATAGAATTCAAGATGGATAATTTACAATTTAGCATCTTATATGTGGAGCTTGGCAGATGGAAGCGCTCTATCATGAGTGCAGGGCAGGGATATGAATGCACCTACTTATACACACACATACAAAAATGGGATTTTTTCAGATGGAATGAGATAAACCAGAGGAGAATGGAAGGAGTAGAGAAGGTGCATTTATTTAGTGGGGTCTGCAGAACTTTTTTCCTCCTCGCTAAAGGACTTGGTTTATTTTACACATCCATAGGACACATTCTGCACTTACAAACACAATTTGTACTGGAAAAATTACATTTTTTTCAGTAAAGTTTACACTTTATGCAGCAAAGAGCGCACTTTATACTGGAAAGAGCGCACTTTATACTGGAAAGAGCACACTATATACTGGAAAGAGAACACTATATACAGGAAAGAGCGCACTTTATACTGGAAAGAGCACACTATATACAGGAAAGAGCACACTATATACAGGAAAGAGTGCATTTTATACTGGAAAGAGCACACCTTATACTAGAAAGAGCACATTTTCCTGTATAAAGTGTGCTCTTTGCTCTAAAGTGTGCTCATTCCTGTATAAAGTGTGTTATTTCCTGTATAAAGTGTGTTATTTCCTGAATAAAGTGTGTTATTTCCTGTATAAAGTGTGTTATTTCCAGAATAAAGTGTGTTATTTCCTGTATAAAGTGTACTCTTTGCTGTAAATAACACATTTTATACAGGAATGAGCACACTTCATACTGGAAAGAATACACTTTATCTAGACAAGCACAATTCTAAAGTCATTTTGATGATTGTCTCAAAACATTTACACACAAAGTGACATATTCACTCCCCAGCCATATTTCCTGTACATGTGTACTTTTTTTTCTTAAATATTAACATTGGGCCTACCTTCCGTCTGCTCTTCAAGGTGCTAAGGTTTTATACATCTTAACTACCTCTTATTTCAATATAAATTAACAAGTGCTAGAAGCTTAGCAGTTTTTAGAGCAGAAGGCAAGAACCAATGTTTTACATATAAAACACAGATATCCGTCTGTCATGAACATAGAGAGCTGGCAGTTATTTATAAGGGATAATTCATAACTGCAGTGTAAATATGTTGTATCAAATGAATCCATTGTTAAGTTAGTGTAACAGTTAAAGACGCAGAGTCTGATGTAATTGTGTTTGATGGCTTTGCACACACCAGTGTGAACAGATTAGAGATGGTCACTGACCCCCGTGTTTTGGTTTTGGATTCGGTTTTGGATCTGTATTACCGTCGTGTTTTGGTTTTGGTTTTGGTTTTGCAAAACCGCCATTGCGTGTTTTGGTTTTGGTTTTGGTTTTGTTTGGTTTTGTTTTGCTATTTTGTTGGAAAATACATGTTTTTGTGCCTAAAATAACCCAATTTAGTGCTCCAACTGTTTTAGAGATAAGTAATCTAATTGTTGAGGTAATAAATCATCAAAAAAAACTGTTTAATTCTTCGTTGGTAGGCCTTCATTTATTCTACACACAAAACAGATTGTCTTCCTCTCCATCTATGCATATTGGCAATGCAGCCATCATCTTTGGATGTATATTACACCCTACACTTATAGTTAAATATGTAAAGAAATGGAAAAAGACAGTTTGCTTTCTGTCTCTATAGGCCCCCCTCCACTTTTTTAAAAAAACAAAAAATTCAGCCATTATAAACTGTACAATATTAATTGACATGGAGAAAGCCAGTTTGGTTTCTGTCTCTCTAGGCCCCCCTCCACTTGTATAAAATACTAATAAATTCAGCCGTTATATACTGTACAATATAAATTGAAATGGACAAAGGCAGTTTGGTATCTGTCTGCATCAGATCCTCTCTCCACTAGGAGTAAAATAGAAAACTATTCAGCCGTTATATAATCTAGAATATAAATAGAAATTGAGAAAGGCAATTTGGTATCTGTCTGCATCATAATCATCAACATCATCATTAGCGCCCTCGTCGCCTACACAAATCCCCCCCTCATCCTCTTCTAATTCCAAAGTGGCATCCTCAATTTGGGTATCACCGGCTACACTCGGGCTATTAAGGCACACATCAGCAGAATGCTCACGATTAGACATCCCACTGTTGGATGGACTCTCCACAGGGATTGTTGTCATTTGTGAATCAGAGCAAATATTCTCCTATTGCAGCTCGGCTTTGACGCGTAACAGTAGTTGTGCACCAATTGTAGGCTGGGTAACTTTTTGGGATCTGCCACTAATACCCAAAGGTGAAGGCCTCATTCTCTCTTTGCCACTGCGTGTGTAGAATGGCATGCTTGCAATTTTTTTTTTATCGTCACTTAACTTTTGCTCAGTTACACTTCTTTTTCGCTTCAATACAGTAAATTTTTTTTGGGTTTTTGTTTTTTGCACTAATTTGGAAACACTCTGTTGTTTGACATCGCCTTGGCCAGATGACCTACTGGGAACACTAACATCAGGACTGGTGACAGAACCTGGTTGCTCATTCAGATCATATGTGGACTGCTTTGAATCCATTCTGAGCGCAAACCACTGGGGAGTGCTAAAAATTATTTGGTAGATACTGCTGACAGATATGACTTTTGACAGCCAGAAATATTAATGCACAATTAGGGAGGACACCCCAAAAGCACTAAGAAGTGCTAAAAATTATTTAGTAGATACTGATGACAGATATGACTTTTGACAGCCAGAAATATTAATGCACAATTAGGGAGGACACCCCAAAAGCACTGAGGAGTGCTAAAAATTATTTAGTAGATACTGCTGACAGATATGACTTTTGACAGCCAGAAATATTAATGCACAATTAGGGAGGACACCCCAAAAGCACTGAGGAGTGCTAAAAATTATTTAGTAGATACTGCTGACAGATATGACTTTTGACAGCCAGAAATATTAATGCACAATTAGGGAGGACACCCCAAAAGCACTGAGGAGTGCTAAAAATTATTTAGTAGATACTGCTGACAGATATGACTTTTGACAGCCAGAAATATTAATGCACAATTAGGGAGGACACCCCAAAAGCACTGAGGAGTGCTAAAAATTATTTAGTAGATACTGCTGACAGATATGACTTTTGACAGCCAGAAATATTAATGCACAATTAGGGAGGACACCCCAAAAGCACTGAGGAGTGCTAAAAATTATTTAGTAGATACTGCTGACAGATATGACTTTTGACAGCCAGAAATATTAATGCACAATTAGGGAGGACACCCCAAAAGCACTGAGGAGTGCTAAAAATTATTTAGTAGATACTGCTGACAGATATGACTTTTGACAGCCAGAAATATTAATGCACAATTAGAGAGGACACCCCAAAAGCACTGAGGAGTGCTAAAAATTATTTAGTAGATACTGCTGACAGATATGACTTTTGACAGCCAGAAATATTAATGCACAATTAGGGAGGACACCACAAAAGCACTGAGGAGTGCTAAAAATTATTTGGTAGATACTGCTGACAGATATGACTTTTGACAGCCAGAAATATTAATGCACAATTAGGGAGGACACCCCAAAAGCACTGAGGAGTGCTAAAAATTATTTAGTAGATACTGCTGACAGATATGACTTTTGACAGCCAGAAATATTAATGCACAATTAGGGAGGACACCCCAAAAGCACTGAGGAGTGCTAAAAATTATTTAGTAGATACTGCTGACAGATATGACTTTTGACAGCCAGAAATATTAATGCACAATTAGGGAGGACACCCCAAAAGCACTGAGGAGTGCTAAAAATTATTTAGTAGATACTGCTGACAGATATGACTTTTGACAGCCAGAAATATTAATGCACAATTAGGGAGGACACCACAAAAGCACTGAGGAGTGCTAAAAATTATTTGGTAGATACTGCTGACAGATATGACTTTTGACAGCCAGAAATATTTATGCACAATTATGGGGGACACCCCAAAAGCGCTGGGGAGTGCCAAATATTTAGAAAAAATAATAAACCTCTATCCTCCTCTCTGCACTAGCGATTTTGGGTAGAGCAATTGCAAGAACAATATTGTATTCTCTGTCCCTGCTCTAATCAGCCTATGACTACACCCTGCTCTCTCCCTCTGTCAAATGGCGATGGATTGCTGTGGAGGCAGGTATTTATAAAGTTGAAGTATCGCGAGAACCGAGCCCCGAGATCCGACGACGTCACAATGACGTTCGGCCTCGATTTGGATTCGGAACGGGCGGGAGAGTACCGAGCTGCTCAGCTCGGTACTCGGATACCCAAAGTTCGGGTGGGTTCGGTTCTCGGAGAACCGGACCCGCCCATCTCTAGAACAGATAGAATTGTCACCTGGGGGCATTTCAAAGGACTACCGGGGTGAGATCTAGACTATTTGTGACACTTGAATAGACTTTTAGGTACCGCTCAGCATGTGGTCTGGCTCAATGAGGCCATGTGCTAACATAGTCTATATGTAATACTGTATAGACAAAAATAATTCAGTTTTAAAATATGCCACTTAAAATCAATAAAAGTAGTGATCAACCACATATTCCTCAATAGCATGATGAAGGGCAGCTCATATGTTAAATTAAGAATTCTGCCCCACAGAGAAATGAGGAAAAGGAGTGTAAGCTCTGCGAATGCACTGTACTTAGGCATGTTTGATATCAAAAGATGGACAAAGTCATAGGGATGTATTAATGGTAAAATTGGATCTATGTAACGCTGTCCAGGAAAAATATATCACATAGTAGAATTGGTTAGGAAATAAGGCAACATGTCAATTTGGTTTGAAAAAGTGTCCCAGGACACAAACCCCGATTAGCATCTGTGAAGACCGTCCCATTTCATGTTGCTTAAAAAACCTGTGTGTGGAAAGGAGAATCTGTCAGACTTCTGGGGAAATCAAGTTACATTGATAAGCTGTCCATCTTCTTAGCCAAATTCCCCTTGGCCAGATGCAATTCATGTAAGTGCAAATCTGAATGTAATCCTTTTTATATTAAACTGTTTTTGCTTGTTATGTCAAATTTATTAATTGTTATTCATTATTTTTGTTATCTGTATGCCCTGTACCTTTTGTATATTAAATCTATAATTTAATAAGTTGCGTCCTTGATACTCTAAACAATCCATAGCCTTTATAGAAGAGATTGTTCGTCCAGGTAAACCCTTGGAATGCCAGTGTGTGATTTGTTGATACATTTGATTAACAAGCTGTGTGTGCTTGTATTTACATTTGTGTAACAGTCTGGAGGTATGAAGACTTAACCCTGTGTGTGCTGGTGTGGGTATTGCTAGTTTGTGGAACTAGAAGCCTGTGTGCCAGTGTGGGACAGTATATTGGGGTCCTATTGCCCGTTCCCAATAGGTGGTTGCTGTACCTTGAAGTGTCTGGGGGTGTGAGAGCGCTGTGTTTGGGGGTGATTCCGTAGGTCTAGAACCTGTGTGATAGGTGAGAGAGACTGCGGGCTGAAATTGTGTGTGACCTCATACAGCAAACACCCCAAAGTCACGGCAGCTGGGAGCGTGTTCGTGACACCGTCATTCACTCTCAGTCTCTCGTTTCTTATCCTCTCTCCTTGGTGCTTTCTGCTCTCTGCTACTTTCTATGTCCACCTTGCTTCCTCTCTCCACCCTCTTAATTACATTATTCCATCTCATCCATATCATTACAACACCACCTATATAATATCATCTGCCTTTTATATATCATCTTATATCATTCAAACAATATATAATTCCATTTCATGAAATTCCCACATCTTCATTTCATCACAACTCCCTCACATACATTTCACATATCTTCCATACAGTTCCATTTTCCTCTCATGTTGTTACTTCTGCTTACATGTCATGTACAGCAACACCAAACCATTTCAGTAATCCCCCCCCTATAAAACTTAATCACCCATATTACACATCTCAACCACTCAGTAACTAGATCATCTCCAATTTTATCCCATCTCTGCTCAGCCTTATCATTTCATATACATTTACCTGTTATTCTTAAGCATTTTGTTCACTTGGTTTACAACATATTAAGAATTCTCTTAATAGCGTATTAAACTTAAAATACTAATGTAGCTTTTAAATGATATTAAGAACACATCATTTTTAATCCTATCACAGAGACAAGTAATAACAATACATAAACTAGAGTCTTATCATACAACCAGCAATAATAATAAATAGTTTATCATCATATTATTGCAATCAACCAGCCAACCCGTTTAATAAGCTAAACAAAAGAGACCACACCATTTGCCTAGATAGAGAGGCCACATCCAAGACCTACACAAGTCTCTCTTACATCACATATGTGATCTCACAGCTACCAGACAATGAGGGAGACATAGTTGTCTCAAAGTATAAAGCATGAAGCTTGGAGTCCACCATACATTAACCACCAGCTCCAGGTTGAAAGCAAACAATATCAAGGCATCATGGCTCGTCGACAGATCAGAAGGCAACGACGGAGGTACAGGAGACTGCGTCTGAGAGGTAAATGTGGTAAAACTTTGGAATACCATAAGCATGGTCCAATTGGCAAATTTTAGCCCTGGGGGGAGACTCATCTCAGCAGGAACATTTTAAAGGAAAAAAGTGTAGGTAGCCCAGTGAACCAGCCCAAAATAGTCCACTAGGAAAAAGATCAGACCGGCTGCCTTACCCAGCCCCCCAGTCCCTGATAATAGGCTTGATGACATACTAAGAGATTGTGTACATTTTTATGTATAAGCAAAAAAAAATGTATATTTATGACTGAATTTAGACTCTAAACACCCTCATTGCTTTGTTCTACTATAGGTCCCAATCGCAGACACCGTTATTATTATTATAGGAGACGAGCATATTGAGGAAATGCTGCCAATTCCTGCTGCTACTGGTGCTTCTGAATTTATCATCTGGTAGATAATGAACAACAAAGAACACAAGAATGCATAACTGTAAAAGCTACTCGTTAAAGTATACAGCAGGAAATGTGTTAAATAAACAATCCTGAGCAGAACGTGGTCTGTTGTCAATGTCCATGAGCAAAGCGTCACTTGGTATAAGAGATGGGCGGGCTCGGTTCCCCGAGAACCGAACCCACCCGAACTTTGACTATCCGAGTACAGAGCCGAGTAGGCTCGGTACTCTCCCGCTCGCTCGGATTTCATTTTGCAGAAATTTATCTGGCTGTCAAAAAAGTCCTATTTTGCAGCACTGTCAAAAACAATTTGTAGCACTACAAGTGCTTTGGGCTCAGAATGGATTCAAAGCAGTCCCCATATGAGCAAAATGAGCAACCAGGTTGTGTCACCAGTCCTGATGGTAGTGTTCCCAGTACATCATCTGGGAAAGGCGATGTCAAACTACACCGTCTTTTGAAATCAGGCAAAAAAACACACACCAAAATTTTTTTTAGCGTGTTGAAGCGAAAAAGAAGCGTAACTGAGGAAAAGTTAACTGCCGATAAAAAAAAAATTTGCCATCATGCCATTCTACACACGCAGTGGCAAAGAGAGAATGAGGCCTTCGCCTTTCTCTATTAGTGGCTGATCCAAAAATGTTACCGAGCCTACAAGTGGTGCACAACTACTGTTACGCGTCAAAACAGAGCTGCAAGATAACAGTAAGGCATTAGAGGATAATGTTTGCTCTGAATCACAAATGACACCAATCCCTGTGGAGAGTCCATCCAACAGTGGGATGTCTAATCGTGAGCATTCTGTTAGTGTACCCATAAAGAGGGACCCTTTCAGCAGTTCTGCTGATGTGTGCATGAACAGCCCGAGTGTAGCCGGTGATACACAAATTGAGAATGCCACTTTGGAAATAGAAGAGGATGAGGCTGAGATTTGAGGAGGCGAGGATGTTGATGAGGATGAGGTTGTTTGTGTCAGTCCTGCACCAGTGACAGCAGTTCGGTCATTGGCCATTGTCATGCCTGGCCATAAAACAAAAAAATCCACCTCTTATGTGTGGAATTATTTCTACCCCAATCCAGACAACAATTGTATAGCCATTTGTAGTGTATGTCAAGCCACAGTCAGTTGTGGGAGGGACCTTAACCATCTTAAGACCTCGTTTATGTTACGCCATTTAACTAGAGTTCATGGCAAAGTGTTGGGAAAAACTGAAAGTTCTTCCAAAAAAAATACCAGCACTCCATCAACAGCTAGGACCCTCCAGTCACCGACATCCCGACGGCTACAAAATACACCCACAACACCATCCTCATCAATATCCTCAGTAGCGCTCGGAGTTAGCCCTGCATCCCACTTATTAAGGCTGGATGACTCCTGCACTATAATTGATTCCTCTGAAGAAAGCGTTAGTCCCACTGCTGCTGCTGTTGCTGCTGCTGGGGGTGAATCGTCAGCCCAGAGGCAGGTCAAGAAAATGAGTAGACCTACATTTCAGCAATTAACTGTGAAACAATCATTTGCTAGGGGAAGCAAATATAACAGCAGTCACCCAGTCGCCAAACGAATCACAGACGCCATGGCTGCCATGTTAGTGTTAGATCTGCGTCCAATCTCCACAATAAACGCAGCCGGTTTTTCACGGTTAATTGAGGTTTTGTGTCCGCATTACAGAATTCCATCGCGACACCATTTTTCCCGTAAAGCTATTCCACAACTATACCAAAAAGTGTGTAAAAATGTAGAGATTGCGCTGAAAAATGCCATTCTGCCCACTGTCCACATAACCACAGATATGTGGACAAGTGGAAGTGGCCAAACCAAAGACTATATGACTGTGACAGCCCACTGGGTTGGTCATTCACCTTCACCAGCAGGAACAGCAGCAGCATGTACACCACTATGTAACATTTGTCACAGGCAGGCTACTCTTTGTATCACTGGCTTCACTAACAGGCATACAGCTGACAATTTGTTACGCAAACTAAGAGATGTGATTGATACCTGGCTTATACCACTTGGACTCTCCCCAGGATATGTCATTTCTGATAACGCCAACAATATAGTGCGAGCATTACAGCTGGGTGATTTCCAGCACATTCCCTGTTTTGCTCACACCATCAACTTGGTGGTGCAGAGCTTTCTATGAAATAACCGTGAGGTGCAGGAGATGCTTTCGGTGGCCCGTAAAAATTCAGGCCATTTCAGGCATTCAGCCACAGCATGTGCCCTGCCACCAACTTAAGCAAGAGGTGGTAACTAGGTCGAATTCCACCCTGTACATGCTTCAGAGGATGGAGGAACAGCGCAAAGCCATCCAAGCATATTGCACAAGCCATGATATTGGGAAAGGAGGGGGGATGTATTTCAGTCTTGCACAGTGGGGAATCCTTTCAGTGCTGAAACCATTTGAAGTTGTGATGTGTGAAGTGAGTGCAGACTCTGCTAGTTTGAGCCAAGTCATTCCTTTAATTAGACTATTGGAAAAGCAGCTTGAGAAACTGAAGGAGGAGATGAAAGCAAGCAATTCAGCAAAGTATGTTGGCCTTGTCGATCAAGTACTTAATTCGCTTCACAATGATCCTCAAGTTGTTAAGATCTTGAACTCGGATCAGTACGTTTTGGCCACTGTGCTTGAGCCAAGGTTTAAGACCTACATTGAGTCTTTACTTGTAAATGAGCGAGATGTGAACTTTTGCAAGGAGCTATTGCTCAGCAAATTGGCCGCTGAACTGGGCCTCGGCTTGACGACGTGTCCTCCTTCACTTTCTCAAGCGCACTTTATACTGAAAAGAAGAAACTACATGAAAGAACACACTTTATACAGGAAAGAACACACTTTATACAGGAAAGAGCACACTTTATACTGGAAAAAAGAAACTACAGGAAAGAACACACTTTATACTGGAAAGAAGAAACTACAGGAAAGAACACACTTTATACAGGAAAGAGAGCACTTTATACAGGAAAGAACACACTTTAAACAGGAAAGAGCACACTTTATACTGGAAAGAAGAAACTACATGAAAGAACAGAACACACTTTATACTGGAAAGAACACACTTTATACTGGAAAGAAGAAACTACATGAAAGAACACACTTTATACAGGAAAGAACACACTTTATACAGGAAAGAGCACACTTTATACTGGAAAAAAGAAACTACAGGAAAGAACACACTTTATACTGGAAAGAAGAAACTACAGGAAAGAACACACTTTATACAGGAAAGAGAGCACTTTATACAGGAAAGAACACACTTTAAACAGGAAAGAGCACACTTTATACTGGAAAGAAGAAACTACATGAAAGAACAGAACACACTTTATACAGGAAAGAACACACTTTATACTGGAAAGAAGAAACTACAGGAAAGAAGAAACTACATGAAAGAACACACTTTATACAGGAAAGAACACACTTTATACAGGAAAGAAGAAACTACAGGAAAGAACACACTTTATACAGGAAAGAGAGCACTTTATACAGGAAAGAACACACTTTAAACAGGAAAGAGCACACTTTATACAGGAAAGAACACACTTTATACTGGAAAGAAGAAACTACAGGAAAGAACACACTTTATACTGGAAAGAAGAAACTACAGGAAAGAACACACTTTATACAGGAAAGAACATAGTTTATACAGGAAAAAGCACACTTTATACTTTATAGTGCTCTTTGCTGTAAAGTGTGCAGTTTCCTGTATAAAGTATGAATTTTACTGTATAAAGTGTGCTCTTTCCTGTATAAAGTGTGTTCTTTCCTGTAGTTTCTTCTTTCCAGTATAAAGTGTGCTCTTCCCTGTATAAAGGGTTCTCTTTCCTGTAAATAGTGTGTTCTTTCCTGTGTAAAGTGTGTTCTTTCCTGTATAAAGTAGAGATGCTCACTGACCCCCGTAAAGTGGTTTTGGTTTTGGATCTGGGCAACAGGGTGGCGTAGTGGTTAGTACTTCTGCCGTACAGCACTGGGGCCATGAGTTCAATTCCGGACTACGGCCTTATCTGTTAAGAGTTTGTATGTTCTCCCCGTGTTTACGTGGGTTTCCTCCGGGGTGCTCCGGTTTCCTCCCACAATCCAAAAACATACTGGTAGGTTAATTGGCTGCTAACAAATTGACCTTAGTCTGTGTTTGTGCGTCTGTCTCTGTGTGTCTCATGTGTGTGTGTCTTAGGGAATTTAGACTGTACGCCCCAATGTGGTAGGGACTGATGTGAGTGAGTTCTTTGTACAGCGCTGCGGAATTAGTGGCACTATATAAATAAATGGTGATGATGCTGATGGATTAGCTTCCTGTTTTGATTTTGGCAAAACCACCCTAGTGTGTTTTGGCTTTGGTTTTGGATCTGTATTTTGTTTTTGAAAAATTGCTAAAATATGCTAAAATCACATAATGTTGCTCTTTTTTTGATCCTACATTATGATTAACCTCAATAACACTAATTTTAAGTCATTTGCAGTCAATTTTGACCACCTCACAGGCCACAATATTATTTTCATACAATTTTGGACAAATACTGCAGCGATCTGGCTGGATGGTAAGCGACAGAGCAATGACTAAAACACACTGCAGTTCGTACCACATCTAGGACACATTGGCACATAGCAGTGGCAGAAAAGAAACGTGTGGCAAGATGGAATTGTCCTTGGATCATTAAACCAGTTATGGTTCATTTGATCGCCCCACCTGTTTCTTTGATAAGTGAGGTAATTCTACAGCTAATACATGGCAACAAACGCTGACTCCCCAGTGGGAAGCGTGCTTCTATGAGACACACACCAATCCAGGGTGCCAGACAATGCACTAAAAAGAGCCATTGTAAAAAGACAGTTCATCAGTGAGCTTCGAATCAGCCCCAATTCCCTCAAAATGATAATCTAGT
The DNA here is from genome assembly GCF_038048845.1 of Mixophyes fleayi. NCBI lineage: Eukaryota > Metazoa > Chordata > Amphibia > Anura > Limnodynastidae > Mixophyes > Mixophyes fleayi. Next base: position 255,151,374 of record NC_134405.1, on the reverse strand, counting down.
TAGGTACCTTTGATGTAAAGTGCAGATTACAAACACTTGATGAAACAGCAGCAAAGCGGAAGGTAATGCATACACATCTATTTAGACATCCATTCTTACTTCTGCATTGTTAATAAAACAGTTGTCTTTATACCGTTCAAAAAAATTTAAAATAATCCTCCACCATTCTTTGGATGTTGATAGTTGATAGTAGAATCAGGTGGAGTTACAGCACAGGTGTCACTAATTCTGGTCAATACTTTTACAGTAGACAAGATCAGGGGGTAAATGTATCAAGCTGAGAGCTTTCAGGCGGGTTTGAAAAGTGGAGATGTTGCCTATAGCAACCAATCAGATTCTAGCTTTCATTTTGTAGACTGTGCTAAATAAATGATAACTAGAATCTGATTGATTTTTCAAACCCGCCGGAAAACTCTCAGCTTCATACATTTACCCCCAGATGTTGTGCTGAGTCATCTGTATCATCATTGGCTGCCTAAGATTTTTGCTAAGCACAGAACAATATATAGCACATGTAGGTAACATTGGCACATAGTAGTAGCCCTCCCACCCACCCTTATGTTGGATCTTAAAAAGGACATGCACACTTTAACAAACCAAGCACTTCAGCCACAAAAGTGCCACTCCTTGTGGCTGAAGTGCTTGGTTTGTTTGGGCCCCTACAAAATAAGGTAACAATGGCTTTAAGCCACCTAAGGTAACAGTGGTGTTAATGAACCCTACTGTGGCAAGATGTTGTTGCCATCATCCTCAGCCTCATCCTCACCCTCATCAGTGTGTACATCATCCTCACACATTATTAATTCATCACCGCTGGAATCCACCGTTACGGAAGTCTCAGTATTTTGATGTAATTGGCGGGAAAGGCTTTCCTCGTGGAACTTGAAGTTCATTTTTATGAGCATCATCCTATCCACATTTTGAGGAAGAAGCCTCCTACGCCAATCGCTGATAAGGTTCCCGGCTGTGCTGAAAACTCTTTCCGAGTACACACTGAAGGGTAGGCAGCTAAGGCAGTGCAAAGCGAGTTGGTACATGGGTCTCCAAATTCCATTTTTTCCTCCCAGTATGTAAACGGACTGTTTGATGTGTCTATTTCTATGCTGTCGTGAAAATAATCCTCCACCATCCTTTGGATGTTAATAGTAGGATCAGGTGGAGTTACGGCAGAGGTTTCACGTTTTTCGGTCAATTGTTTTAGACCAGACCATATGTCAATATTTGGTGCAGAGGCATCTGCATCATCCCTGGGTCTCTTGGGAAAGCTAAGTTTTTTCCTAGCAGTGTTAGCAGCCGCGGCGGTGCCCGCAACCGCCGCGACTCTGTAGAGGCTTCTCGTGACGTCCTGGCCGTCTCCATGACGACTGGGGCGTCACTTCCGTTTCCAGCATCCCGGTTGCCTGGGCAACAACCGGGACGCATCGAGATCCCTGCCGCAGCGCCCGGCCAGCTGTCTCACAGCCGGGCGCATGCGCGCAGGTCAGTTTATCACTCAGCCATTTAGGGCTGATTAGGGGGCAGTTCAGTGAGGTCTCCATTCCTGTTACTGGCTGCATGCCAGTAATTAATTAAGCAGTACCTTGCTGGGCCTTGGTCTGATTGGTCCATTGCAGTATTTAAGGCAGTGAGAACTGAGCCTCACTGCCGGTTATAGCGTCCTGCTATTTGTTCCTGTGTTTGGTGTGTAACCAGAGATTTATTTCCCGTGTACGACGTTTGCCTGTTCCTGGACTTTGAATCTGTGCTTCTGACCCTGATCTATTGCCGGAACTCGGATTCTGAACCTCTGCTAGTGACCGTGATCTTACGCCTGTCCCTGGATCCTGAACCTGTGCCTGTGAACTTGACCTTTCTGCCTATACCTGATATACCCTCTGGTGCCCTGCCCAGTCTGCTGACATCTGGCCTGTCGCTACTCCGTGTGCAACCTCCTATACCTGTGCGCTACCGTGTAAGCATAAACTCATACTACTCTGAGTATAAGTCCTGGGGGCATCCGAGTACCTGTGAGCTGTCGAAGTCAGCAAATTGGATAAAGTCATTTCAATTAAAATCGAGCAAACTTGGTTGTCTTTGTCTGAAAAGATGCGTATGGCACGCTACGGCGTGAAAGGGCGTACGCGGCCGCAACACGTGGCACAAACAGTATTTACGCTTTTACATACATTCGCACAAACACTCACATTTGTAAAATAGTACACATTAATGGTAGTTGCAGCATATAGTTATTTATGTCGAAATATAGTAGAGTGTATGTGTAATATTATAAGTTATATGCATATCAGTAAAACATATGGTACACGTTGAAGGAATCATGTCAAGTGTGGTATCATACTAATCCCCTTCACATTTGCAACTGTCCGGTTCACTCTGCGAAGGGATCGCAGAGTGCATATGCAAGTTATTAATGTTAGGGAATTATGAACTATTAGGATTAGAAATCTTGGCGGGAAGATCGGAGCCCATCCCCTGGAGAGATGACCCCCACCTTTGGATTCCTGAGCTTAAACTAGCCTATGATCTGCAACCCCTTGGACCCTCCTGAAACCTGGACCAATAGAAGCAAGCCACACCCTTTACATTGTTTTACTGTATTTCTGTTTGCATATAAGCAGCAGCTCCTCATCTAATGTTCAGTCACCTTGACCACAGACTTCAGACCTGAATGACTGTACACTGGATCCAGAGCGCCTGCGATAAATAACGGCTGTACTTATTATTATTTCGCTTGAATTATTCTGCTACTTTTTGAGAATAAATATTTGTGCGATGGAAACACAAATTCGTTATTGGATAGCGAGAAAACGCTCTTAACAATTTGGGGGCTCGCAGCGGAGGTTGCCGGACGATACGCAAGACCAACGGATTTCGGTTCCCCAACAAAGGGTGGAGACGCGTCATATACGGGTAAGAACGCAATGAGTTCAAAACCTGAATTTTACTCTGTGTTGTGAAACCGAATGCCCGTTTTGCATAATCTGAAGGTGCGCTAACTAGAATCTAGGGACAAAAGAGAAAACTGTTTCTTTTTCTGTCATATTGCGTTTTGATACATTGTATTGCATAGCGTATGTGTACTTCCTGCTTAGCGTATGTGAACTTCCGGTAGATTTGCCACGTGGTTAAACAATTGTTTTGATAGTTATTATATGTGCATACTATAATTACTTGTGAAAGCCTCTGAGACATTATTACTATTGTTGGGAACTTTTTGATTTTCTGCGCAGAAAAGGTGTATAGTGTGTGATTTTTTAACGTAGATACACTGTTTATTGTTGAGGTGCTCAGTTGCTGTCTGACGAGGCAGATTGCCCAACTGAAGGACGGTATACGGGGCTGGTATATCGGGAGCGAAAAAAAAGGAAGTTTTCGCGCGCGCTCCCAAGAGTAATCACAACGTTTATTCATAGTTAGTATTTGTAAGCGTTGCGATCGGACCGCACGGCAAGGAAAGCCGTGATTGTAACTTGGGAAGGCAGCGGGGAGGAATTACATTGGAAAGGCTGGTTGATTGTATCGACTTTGTGCTACCAGTTGTAATAAACTCAACAGATTTTTGTGGTTTAGCCAGGGTATCGAGGAGCTGATAGCCCTTGGGTCCCACAGTGATATTTTCTGTGTTAGGGGTCCTCGTTTAGTACGAGAGGAAGCGAGTGGACGCGGCTTGAGCATATACGTCCACGGCCAGTAAGAGATCTCTAGCAGTAGAGTGTTTGTAGCAAAGGGTTGAAAGTGTTTTTGGAAGTGTGGTCTGCATAGACTGGTACTGTTCAACATGGGTGCTAAGCATACGCTAGAGATGGCCAGTGTACTGCCTAAGGAAGGGCATATTGGTTCAGCACGGTTTCTTATGTGCAAGAAATATGGTGCTTACGCAACTGTGTATTGTGACACGTGGATCGAGATGACCAAAGAGTGTGTTAGGCCTTTCCCAACAATAGGGAGTTTTAATGCAGAGGTACTAAATAACGTAAAAGATAAAGTGTGGTTGATTAAGTCAACAAAAGTGAGAAATAAACATAATGACTGTTTAAAATTGTGGCAAATGAAAGGCAACACGTGGCAGAGCAGCGAGTGCACAGCGGAAGTAGGCGTGGCGAAAAGCGCGCGCACAATGGAAGTAGCCGCTGAGAAGCGTGGAGAACTCAGCGCAAGCACGCCCCCGCCACCCTACGTGGCGGGGGGAGTAAGTACAGCCGTTATTAAAAATAAAAAAAAGGAAATTGCTAAGTTATATCCTGTTTTAAGTCAGTTTAAAGCAAGTGTTTCTGAAGAAGAGGATGAACCCACGGTAATTTCAGCCATTGCCCATGCTGTTAATATGTTAGAGGTTCAGCGTAAGTATGGAAAGGGGGCAATGGCTGAGATAGGTGAGAGTAGTGTGACCACTAGGAGAGATAATATTCAAAGTACTGAAGTGGCTAACCCTGAAGATAGTGAACCAGTGGGTACGTATCCAGTCCGCACAATATCAGTTCCCAATGGGAAGGCGGATAAGGATGGTGTAGTTCCTTTAAGAAATGTAACAATGCATTGTCCCTGGACTAGATCAGAATTACGTTCCATTATGACTGAATTCCCAGATCCTAGAAAAGAGTTGGCAAAGTGTCCGAAATTTGTTAAAGACTTATGAAATGCACACGAACCAACCAATAAGGATTGGCGTGTAGTGTTGAGGGCATGTCTTCCTCCCAATACTAACGTACAAAAATTTATTAAAGATTGTTCGTTGGAGGAAGATGATACCTTGACAGATGAGGTGAATCAAGAGAATATAGAACAAATTATCCAACATTTAGCCATCTATTTTCCAGTAGTAGCGAATTGGAGTAAAATTTTCACCATCAAACAGAAAGATAGTGAAACAGCATCAGATTACTTCGTTAGAGCTATAGCAGCGATAACACGGTTCACTGGGAAATCAAACATAGGTGAGGACCCACATCACAGGGAAGTAGCTGTACTAGTACTAATGGATGGTCTTAGGGGAAATTTAAAAACCAGAGTACAAACCACATTACCTAATTGGAGAGGCATCACAGTAGATTCTCTTAGGGAGTTTGCTGTGGAGCATGACAAAAACCTTTTTAGAAAAAAGGAAGAGAAAAGTGATAGATTAATGACGGTGAGTATACAGGCTCTAGAGGGGATGCATACACGACCACCAGCATACAACCCACATAATAAGAAACATAGATTGATCAGATGTTTCAACTGTAATGAAGAAGGACACGTTAGGAGGGATTGTAAAAAGGACAGATACAACCCTAGAGGTGGGACACATAGATATCCTCCAAGGAAGAATTCACATAGACTAGAATACTCACATCTACCCACACATATTATAGCAGAAAATGCTGTGCGGGAAAGCAATAGTCAGCGCTAGGGGTCAGGTCATACCTGTAGTCTACAGCCAGTGAGGTTAACAGAGAGTCTGAGAGAAGAACCAACAATGATAGTTGACATAGCTGGTAGGAAACAAACTTTTCTTGTCGATACAGGGGCGGCCAGATCTGTGATAACCTCTCCTTTAAATCTACAGGTGACCAGTAAGACTATTCCAACTATGGGTGTAACGGGAAGAGTGTTACATTATCCTATAACTAAACCCACAGAAGTTACTATCGGGCCCCTGCATACTAAGCATTCGTTTCTCTTAGCTGCAGCAGCTCCTACTATCTTGCTAGGGAGAGACTTGTTATGTAAAATGGGATGTGTCAAATACTGTACCCCAGATGGTGTGTTCTTAGATATACCAGAGAAGGTCGCGCATGAGGTACAGGATATATTGGACACCCCTCAAAGGTTAATGTTGCACTCTACCGTTGTAGAACAAAGTCCATCTCAAGTAAAGGGGATGTTGCTGGAAATACCGGGTTCACTATGGACCAGAGATGGACAGGACACTGGATTGATGGCAAACGTAGCCCCTAACATGGTAAAACTAAAAAGTGGTAGGATAGCTCCAAAAATCCCACAGTATCCATTAAAACCAGAGGTGGAACTAGGGGTATATCCTGTTATTGAGAGGCTGTTGCAACAAAGGATTTAAATTCATACCAATAGCACAGCAAATAGTCCCATTTTCCCTGTGAAGAAGAGTGGGGGGAGGGGCTATAGATTAGTCCAGGACTTAAGGGGAATTAATAAAGTTCTTGAGAGCCAATTCCCCGTAGTGCCAAATCCAGCTGTCATCCTTATGCAGATTCCACCATCTGCTAGTCATTTCACTGGCATTGATTTATGTTCTGCTTTCTTCTCAGTCCCTCTTCACCCTGACTGCCAATACCTTTTTGCATTCTCCTACCGGGGGGTGCAATATACATGGACCAGACTGCCCCAGGGGTTCATTGACAGCCCCAGTATTTTCTCTCAAGCCTTACATGACTGTCTACAAACTTTCCAGCCTAGCAATGGGTCTGTTCTAATTCAATATGTGGACTATTTGTTTTTGTGCTATGATTCTTTTATGTCATGTTTACATGATACTAAATTGTTGTTGCTCCATCTTTCGCAAACAGGGCACAAAGTGGCAAAGGACAAGTTACAGCCATGTCAGACTAAGGCCAAATACTTAGGACACTGTCTCACCCAGGGGCTAAGACATCTGACGACTGACAGAATTGAGGCCATACAACACAAGACTCTGCCGCAGAGCCAGAAGCAAATTCGTACCTTCTTGGGGATGTGTGGATACTGTAGATCCTGGATCCCAGGTTTTTCGATTCTGGCATTACCATTGCAGGACCTAGTCTCTTCCTCGAAACCAGAACGTGTCATACACACAGAAGAGTCAGAGCAAGCGTTGTTTAATATCAAAGATAGTCTGACTAGAGCACCTGCATTGGGAATACCTGATTATGAAAAGCATTTTGAGCTATACTGTACAGAAGCTGATGGTTGCGCAGCAGGTGTCCTCACACAGAAACATGGTGACGATAGCAGACCGGTAGCATACTACAGTGCACATTTGGACACTGTGGCAAGATCTCTCCCAACATGTCTCAGAAGTGTAGCAGCGACAGCTCTACTGGTAAGTAAGAGCGAGGATGTAGTATTAGGACATGATTCAACTGTCTATACACCCCATGCTGTATCAGCTCTGTTAAACTCAACTCAAACCAGACATGTTTCCTCAGCTAGATTCACAAAATGGGAACTAGCTCTGATGGCACCCTCAAACATCACCATCTAACGATGTAGCACATTAAATCCAGCTACATACCTTCCATATGTGTCTTGAGAGACACAAAGGGTGGGAGGTGAGGAGACCCTGGGTGATGATGAGTTTGGCAAGAGTACTGATTGTATGGAATACCTGAACCAGACCTTTACTGCCAGGCCCGACATACGTGACACCCCCTTAGAAAATGTTGATTTTACGTTTTTATACAGACGGGAGTTGTCATAGACAGACAGAGACGGGAGAACTATGTACTGGTTACGCTGTTGTAGATGATCAGGATGTTGTAGAAGCTGAACCCCTTGGCCCACCTCACTCAGCCCAGGTGGCGGAACTAGTAGCATCAAAGGAGAGCTTGTGAGTTGCCAAAAGATAAATCAGCTAATATATATACTGACTCTAGGTACGCCTTCGGGGTAGTGCACGATTTTGGGGCCCTTTGGCGTCTTAGAAACATTACGACAGCAGTAGGCATGCCAGTGGCACACTCACAACACATAAAAGGACTTATGACAGCGATACAGTTACCCAGGACAGTAGCCGTCATAAAATGTAAAGCCCATACCTCTGAAGAAGACCTGGTGTCATTGGGCAACAACAGGGCAGACGAAGCTGCTAAATGGGCGGCAGGGCAACCTATGACTGTATAGACCGAGATTATGATGGTTTTTCAGACATTAGACATGCAGAAATTAATTGAAATGCAAGATTTGTGTTCCCTGCAGGAAAAGGCGGTCTGGAAGGCGAAGGGATGTGGTCAAGAGTCCTCAGGACTCTGGAGGGATGGACAAGGTAAGCCTGTAGCTCCCCAAACATACTATCCAAGCCTGGCTGAAGCAGCACATGGTCTGACCCACCTGGGTAAAGAAGGTATGTGCAAACTGGTGAGAGCATACAGGTGTGCTCCTGGATTTTCCTCTCAGGCTGGTAAGAAAGCAATGTCATGTCTTACTTGTTTGAGGAAAAATGTTGGGAAAACTATTCCAACTGAGCCATCCCACATCCCTCTTACAGACGGACCTTTTCAGGTAATGCAAATTGACTATATCCAATTACCACCTTGCAGGAATCTAAAGTATGTGTTAGTATGTATTGATGTGTTTTCCGGTTGGGTAGAAGCATATCCGGCAGCCACTAATACTGCTGTGTTCACTGCAAAGAAAATTGTACAAGATTTTGTGTGTAGGTTCGTTATCCCTAGAATCATTGAAAGTGAAATCATTTAAAGTCCTCACTTTACTGGTGATATCTTACAAAATATGTGTAAACTCATGGGAATCAGTAGCAGACTTCACACCCCTTACCGACCACAAGCCAGTGGTAAGGTCTGAAACTGGGTTAGCGTGGCCTGAAGCTATGTCACTAGTCCTCCATAGCATCCGAACCACTCCTAGACCTCCTCTTAATCTGTCCCCCTTTGAGATACTGTTCGGCCGACAACCTCTTTTGATCGTGAGTCCACAAGACGACTTGAAGTGTAATAATGAAGTGACTGTGCAATATCTTATAAAAATGGGCAGACAGCTGAAACAACAACAACAACAAAAACTCAAAATGCTGTGACCTGGTATGCCAGAAACGAACTGTCATGATGTTGAACCTGGGGACTATGTTATGATCCGCAATTTTTTACGTTCAGGTTGCTTAACAGACCGTTGGGAAGGCCCGTACCAAGTACTGTTGACCAGTACCACATCACTGAAGGTTGCAGAGATAGAAACTTGGGTCCATTCCACCCACTGCAGGAGAGTCAGTTACCCGGAGGAAGTGCGAGATAAAACTGAGACCGATGACACAGATCTGTCACTCGTAAATCTTTTCCGGGAGACCTAAAGCCTGCAGTCAAGACCCCTGAACCAGAGACGTTGCATCAGGACTATCTTTCCAGCGATGGAGTGGCGGTTTTTGTTTTTCTTTTGTTCCAGGATTTTCCCTGTTTTTACTTTTTCTAGGACATTCTATTTTTGTGAAGGAGGATGGAGGACAGAGGAAGGTTCTGGCAGTGATATGGATGAAATGGAGATCGAGGAAAAGTTATTAGAATACCCAGAGCAGCCCATTATCAAGCTTGGTCTAGGGGTTATAAAAAAGGTCTGCTAGCTGGGGAACTCGGAGACAGTGTGAGGGTCTATTGTCTGATGAGTATTGTATCTGCAAGTTCTGTGACTCCCTAGTTGAAGAGAGATGCATCCAGCGATGCCAGTCCACCGGTAATCTGAATGTGGGCGGGCATACTCTGGAGGATTATCACTCCTTGGTGGGTAAGGTCCTAAACCAAACCGAGTGCTAGGTGTGCTCTCACGTGCCGTAGGGGCAGCATAACATAGGACTAGTGCCATTCCCATTAAACATCTCCGAAGTACTCGAATTGAGTGGTGGGAGGCCCATAGAGGTGAGGTACAATAACACTAGGTCCCCTAGTCTAACGCTTCGACAATACTCTGTAGACAGATCTTTGCTGTGCCTAAATATCCCTCATGCAAAGCGTCTGGAGAATTGGGAAGCTGACCTATTAGATCAGACAATGACTCGCCACGCTCATGTTGGAGGGAGACTTGCAAGGCCACCAATAGGCAGGAATGTTGATGGAAGTCACAAATTAGGGCGTATAACCAAACATAAGAAAGTATCCATTGGAAAAGTCTCCATAGATAATTGTAAGAATGTCATCCATGCTGACACGTGTCTTGAGCAAATGGAGACACTAGGCATGGGTAGTTTTATCAAAACTCTGTGTGATATAATTATTGGACATACCGTTCCTTATGTTCTCCCTGATGATGTGTACATTGTTTGTGGGAGAAAAGCTTATTCCTGGGTGACTCCGAGTTCCAAGGGTTTGTGTTTCTTAGCTAAACTGGTTCCTGAAATCATGACTATTACTCATGATGAAATGGTTGGTATTCACAAGACTACATCACCACCATACATACACACACAGTATGAACACCGTGGCAAGAGAAATATGATTCCTGGTTAGGAACCCATAGCTACAAAATTGATTTGTGAAACCACTGGGTTTCAAGTTATGGTTGCTCTAGATCTCACCAGGACCGCTCGGGGAACGTTAAACTTTAAATATATCCAAGACCTAGCTAAATTATTTGACAATATCACCGAGATGTATGATGACACTTTCAGGTATACTGGAAGGGAGCTACAAGCGTACAAGAAGGAGTTGGTGCAACATAGACTGGTACTAAATTATCTCACCTCTATTACTGGTGAGTACTGTGTGACACTGGCCACCCAGTTCGGTGTCAAATGTTGCACGTACATCACCAATAATACGGATGACCCTAAGGAGGTTATAGACTGGAAGATGGATGAAATTCTACAACTGAAATGGGAATTTCGAAGGAACCATAATTCTTCGTTATATGAGGTCAGAGAAAAGGTGGCAGGTTGGTTCTCATGGTTGAACCCTGTGAAATGGTTCTCTGGTCTGGGGGAGTGGGTACAGGAAATGGTTGCTAGTGAAGGTAAGCTCCTTCTCCTTATACTGGGTGTCATCTTAGCAATTGGTTTATGTGTCAAATGTGTTCCTGGTGTGTTGATGTGTGGAAAACAGTCTTCTAGGAGAAACACTGAGAACGAGACTGAAAGGGTGGTGCAAGATACCGAGATCATGGTCTGTGAAGAAGTGTTGTATAACCCTGAATTTGAAATGGTGATTAGGTGATAGTTTATTACACTATCAAAGGGTGGAGCTGTCGAAGTCAACAAATTGGATAAAGTCATTTCAATTAAAATCGAGCAAACTTGGTTGTCTTTGTCTGAAAAGATGCGTATGGCACGCTACGGCGTGAAAGGGCGTACGCGGCCGCAACACGTGGCACAAACAGTATTTACGCTTTAACATACATTCGCACAAACACTCACATTTGTAAAATAGTACACATTAATGGTAATTGCAGCACATAGTTATTTATGTCGAAATATAGTAGTTTATGTGTAATATTATAAGTTATATGCATATCAGTAAAACATATGGTACACATTGAAGGAATCATGTCATGTGTGGTATTATACTAATCCCCTTCACATTTGCAACTGTCCGGTTCACTCTGTGAAGGGATCGCAGAGTGCATACGCAAGTTATTAATGTTAAGGAATTATGGACTATTAGGATTAGAAATCTTGGCGGGAAGATCGAAGCCCATCCCCTGGAGAGATGACCCCCACCTTTGGATTCCTGAGCTTAAACTAGCCTATGATCTGCAACCCCCTGGACCCTTCTGAAACCTGGACCAATAGAAGCAAGCCACACCCTTTGCATTGTTTTAATGTATTTCTGTTTGCATATAAGCAGCAGCTCCTCATCTAGTGTTCAGTCACCTTGACCACAGACTTCAGACCTGAATGACTGCGATAAGTAACGGCTGTACTTATTATTATTTCGCTTGAATTATTCTGCTACTTTTTTGAGAATAAATATTTGTGCGTTGGAAACACAAATTGAGAATTTAACAGAGCATAACCAGTCTCTACGGGAAAGGCGGCTGCTAAAGCCGAAGACCTCTTCTGTCTGTTCCATGAGTTTATGCTGCACTGGTGGCCATAACAAGCAGCAGTTGAGTGAGAAACTGAAGGAGGAGACGCCGTCCTGTCACGTAACACTTGAGCTGTCATCTTGCTCACTAGGAGCTCCTTGCATCTCTTCAGATCTGTGTCAGTTGGAAACAAAGAGAAGACATAGGTTTTAAACCGAGGATAAAGCACAGTCACCAAAATGTAGTGATCCGATTTAAAGATTTTGATAACCCTTGGATCCTGGTGAAGCGAATAAAGAACTTGATCTACAAGTCCGACATACTTAGCGGAATTTCTTTGTTTAATCTCCTCCTTCAGTTTCTCAAGCTGCTTTTCCAAAAGTCTAATTAAGGGAATAACTTGACTCAAGCTCACATTGTCTGAACTCACTTCACAGGTGACTACTTCAAATGGTTTCAGCACCTTGCACAACACAGAAAGTATTCTCCACTGCGCTTGACTAAAATACATCCCCCCTCCTTTCCTCAATGTCATGGCATGTGGAGTAAGTGTGGATGGCTTTTCGCTGTTCCTCCATATGCAGAAGCATATACAGCGTGGAATTCCACCTTGCCACCACCTATTGCTTCAGTTGGTGGCAAGGCAAATTAAATGGCTCTTGCAGCTGCTGCAATCTCCTACATGCTGTTGCCGAATGCCGGAAATATCCAGATATTTTACGGGCAACAGACAGCATCTCCTGCACGTCCCTGTCATTTTTTACAAAGCTCTGCACCACCAAGTTTATTGTGTGAGCAAAACAGGGAATGTGATGGAATTCACCCAGCTGTAATACTCTCACAATATTGGTGGTGTTATCAAAAATGACATATCCTGAGGAGAGTCCAAGCGGGATAAGCCATATTGCAATGACATTCCTTAGTTTTTGTAAGAGATTGTCAGCTGTATGCCTCTTAGTGAAGCCAGTGATACACAATGTTGCTTGCCTCTGACAAATGTGACGTACTTGGGTACATGCTGGTCTTATGTCCAGGCATGACAATGGCCTTCTTCTTATCACGTGCCAGAACTGCTTCCACTGGTGCAGGACTTACACAAACAACATCATGCTCATCAACATCCTCATTAGCGCCATCGTCGGCTACACAAATATCCCCCTCATTCTGTTCCAATTCCAAAGTGGCATGCTCAATTGGTGTATCACCGGCTACACTCGGGCTGGTCAGGCACACATCAGCAGAAATGCTGAAAGGGGCCATCTTTATGGGTACACTATCAGAATGATCACGATTACACATAGTACTAGTTGATGGACTTTCCTCAGGGATTGCTGTCATTTCTGAATCTGAGCATACATTTTCCTCTAATGCCTGTTTTCTTCCAGCTCGGCTTTTACACGTAAAAGTATTTGTGCAAAAATGTTGGAATCCGCATTACTTGGTCTTGCTTGGTCACGAGTGACCTTACAAGAAGATGCTTTAGTAACAATTTTAGATCTCGAACTCATAGAGAAAGGCAAAGGCCTCATTCTTTCTTTGCCACAGCGTGTGTAGAATGGCATGTTGGCAATTTTTTTTTTTTTTCCGGCAGATAACTTTTCCTGGATTACAGCTCTTTTTTTATTCACCACGGTAAAAGGCATTTTTTTATGTTTTTTTCCCTGACTTAAAAAGATTATGTACTTTTACATAGGCTTTACCAGATGACGTATAGGGATTACTATCATCAGGACTGGTGGCAGCAGCTGCTTGCTGCTCCTGCTCTTCTGTCTACTGCTGTGAATCCATTTGGATAACACTCTACACTTTTTGGTGCAAATTCAGAAGAAAAACAAGCAAGGACTAGTATTTGTATTTCAGCAATGACAATTAGTAATGGAGCTCTGTCTTTGGGTGTATATAACACCCTACACTTTTTGGTGCAAATTCAGAAGAAAAGCCTGCAAGGACTAGTATTTGTATTTCAGCAATGACAATTAGCAATGGAGCAATGTAGCTCTTGTCTTTGGGTGTATATAACACCCTACACTTTTTGATGCAAATTCAGAAGAAAAACAAGCAAGGACTAGTATTTGTATTTCAGCAATAACAATTAGCAATGGAGCAATGGAGCTCAGTCTTTGGGTGTATATAACACCATACACTTTTTGGTGCAAGTTCAGAAGAAAAGCCTGCAAGGACTAGTATTTATATTTCAGCAATGACAATTAGCAATGGAGCAATGGAGCTCTTGTCTTTGGGTGTATATAACACCTTACACTTTTTGGTGCAAATTCAGAAGAAAAACAAGCAAGGACTAGTATTTATATTTCAGCAATGACAATTAGCAATGGAGCTCTAGTCTTTGGGTTTACATAACACCTTACAATTTTTGGTGCAAATTCAGAAGAAAAGTCTGCAAGGACTAGTATTTGTATTTCAGTAATGACAATTAGCAATGCAGCTTTTGTGTTACCTATATAACACTGTAGAATTTTACTGCAGAATTACACCACCCCTGACAGCACTAGTTCTTTTATTTTTATGCAATGAGAATTACCAATGCAGCTCTCCTTTTTGTGTTACCTATATAACACGGTAGAATTGGACTGCAGAATTACATCAACCCTGTAAACACTATTATTTGAATTTTTCTGCAATGAGATTTAACACAGGAGCTCTCCTATGTGTGTGTTACCTATATAACACAGTAGAATTGGAGTACAGAATTACATCAACCCTGTCAGCAGCAATAGTATTTGTATTTTTCTGCAATGAGATTTAACAGTGGAGCTATGGAGCTCTCATGAATGTCACTAATTACTTTCTGTAACACTGCTACCACCTTCCTCTTTGAATTCTCTAACTTTGCCCACTCAACTGCTCTACACTTTATGCTACCCCTTCTGTATCCCTTTCTCAAATGGCGCTAAATTGCCGTGGAGGGCGGTATTTATAGATCCCAAAACTTGCGAGATCCGACGACTTCACAATGACGTTTTGCCGAGTTTTGGAATACGAAAAAGCGCGAAAATCGTCTCGGTACTCGGATCCTCTAAGTTCGGGTGTGTTCGGTTTCTGAGGAACCGAGCCTGAGCATCTCTAATATAAAGTGTGCTCTTTCCTGTACAAAAGTGTGCTCTTTCCTGTATATAGTGTGGTCTTTTCAGTATAAAGTGTGCTCTTTCCAGTATAAAGTAGGGATGTGCACGGCGACTTTTGGTGTCTCGTGTTTTGTGTTTTGGATTCGGATTTTCGCAATGTTTTGGGTTTGGATTTGTTTCGCAAATCACCTGCCGAAAGGTTTTGGTTCGGATTTAAGGTTTTGGATTCGGATTTATTTTGAAAAAAGCATAAAAAGTTCAAAAATCAAGTTTTTGGGCTTATTTTCACTCCTACGCTATTATTAACCTCAATAACATTCAATAAAAAGCATTTCCACTAATTTAAGGTGTATTCTGAACACCTCACAATATAGTTATTAGTCCAAAACATTGCAACGAGGTACCTTTCTGGACTGCGTAGTGGAGTGGTCCCCACAATATAATAAGAAAACCATCAACTGGTCTTAATCGCACCAAAAAATGTACCTGGATTGCGTAGAGGAGTGGGTCACCACAATATAATTTAAAAACCCTGAACTTGTATGATTCGCACCAATAAATATATCTGGACTGCGTAGAGGAGTGGGTCACCACAATATAATTTAAAAACCCTGAACTTGTATGAATCGCACCAATAAATGTATCTGGACTACGTAGAGGAGTGGGTCACCACAATATAATAAGAAAACCATCAACTGGTCTTAATCGCACCAAAAAATGTACCTGGACTGCGTAGAGGAGTGGGTCACCACAATATAATTTAAAAACCCTGAACTTGTATGAATCGCACCAATAAATGTATCTGGACTGCGTAGAGGAGTGGGTCACCACAATATAATAAGAAAACCATCAACTGGTCTTAATGGCACCAAAAAATGTACCTGGACTGCGTAGAGGAGTGGGTCACCACAATATAATTTAAAAACCCTGAACTTGTATGAATCGCACCAATAAATGTATCTGGACTGCGTAGAGGAGTGGGTCACCACAATATAATAAGAAAACCATCAACTGGTCTTAATGGCACCAAAAAATGTACCTGGACTGCGTAGAGGAGTGGGTCACCACAATATAATTTAAAAACCCTGAACTTGTATGAATCGCACCAATAAATGTATCTGGACTGCGTAGAGGAGTGGGTCACCACAATATAATAAGAAAACCATCAACTGGTCTTAATCGCACCAAAAAATGTACCTGGACTGCGAAGAGGAGTGGGTCACCACAATATAATTTAAAAATCCTGAACTTGTATGATTCGCACCAATAAATGTATCTGGACTGCGTAGAGGAGTGGATCACCACAATATAATTTAAAAACCCTGAACTTGTATGAATCGCACCAATAAATGTATCTGGACTGCGTAGAGGAGTGGGTCACCACAATATAATAAGAAAACCATCAACTGGTCTTAATCGCACCAAAAAATGTACCTGGACTGCGTAGAGGAGTGGGTCACCACAATATAATTTAAAAACCCTGAACTTGTATGATTCGCACCAATAAATGTATCTGGACTACGTAGAGGAGTGGGTCACCACAATATAATTTAAAAACCCTGAACTTGTATGATTCGCACCAATAAATGTATCTGGACTGCGTAGAGGAGTGGGTCACCACAATATAATTTAAAAACCCTGAACTTGTATGATTCGCACCAATAAATGTATCTGGACGGCGTAGAGGAGTGGGTCACCACAATATAATAAGAAAGCCATCAACTGGTCTTACTCGCACAAAAAAATGTACCTGGACTGCGTAGAGGAGTGGGTCACCACAATATAATTTAAAAACCCTGAACTTGTTTGATTCGCACCAATAAATGTATCTGGACTGCATAGAGGAGTGGGTCACCACAATATAATTTAAAAACCCTGAACTTGTATGATTCGCACCAATAAATGTATCTGGACTGCGTAGAGGAGTGGGTCACCACAATATAATAAGAAAGCCATCAACTGGTCTTAATTGCACCAAAAAATGTACCTGTACTGCGTAGAGGAGTGGGTCACCACAATATAATTTAAAAACCCTGAACTTGTATGATTCGCACCAATAAATGTATCTGGACTGCGTAGAGGAGTGGGTCACCACAATATAATAAGAAAACCATCAACTGGTCTTAATGGCACCAAAAAATGTACCTGGACTGCGTAGAGGAGTGGGTCACCACAATATAATTTAAAAACCCTGAACTTGTATGAATCGCACCAATAAATGTATCTGGACTGCGTAGAGGAGTGGGTCACCACAATATAATAAGAAAACCATCAACTGGTCTTAATCGCACCAAAAAATGTACCTGGACTGCGAAGAGGAGTGGGTCACCACAATATAATTTAAAAATCCTGAACTTGTATGATTCGCACCAATAAATGTATCTGGACTGCGTAGAGGAGTGGATCACCACAATATAATTTAAAAACCCTGAACTTGTATGAATCGCACCAATAAATGTATCTGGACTGCGTAGAGGAGTGGGTCACCACAATATAATAAGAAAACCATCAACTGGTCTTAATCGCACCAAAAAATGTACCTGGACTGCGTAGAGGAGTGGGTCACCACAATATAATTTAAAAACCCTGAACTTGTATGATTCGCACCAATAAATGTATCTGGACTACGTAGAGGAGTGGGTCACCACAATATAATTTAAAAACCCTGAACTTGTATGATTCGCACCAATAAATGTATCTGGACTGCGTAGAGGAGTGGGTCACCACAATATAATTTAAAAACCCTGAACTTGTATGATTCGCACCAATAAATGTATCTGGACGGCGTAGAGGAGTGGGTCACCACAATATAATAAGAAAGCCATCAACTGGTCTTACTCGCACAAAAAAATGTACCTGGACTGCGTAGAGGAGTGGGTCACCACAATATAATTTAAAAACCCTGAACTTGTTTGATTCGCACCAATAAATGTATCTGGACTGCATAGAGGAGTGGGTCACCACAATATAATTTAAAAACCCTGAACTTGTATGATTCGCACCAATAAATGTATCTGGACTGCGTAGAGGAGTGGGTCACCACAATATAATAAGAAAGCCATCAACTGGTCTTAATCGCACCAAAAAATGTATCTGGACTGCGTAGAGGAGTGGGTCACCACAATATAATTTAAAAACCCTGAACTAGTATGATTCGCACCAATAAATGTATCTGGACTGCGTAGAGGAGTGGGTCACCACAATATAATAAGAAAACCATCAACTGGTCTTAATCGCACCAAAAAATGTACCTGGACTGCGAAGAGGAGGGGGTCACCACAATATAATTTAAAAATCCTGAACTTGTATGATTCGCACCAATAAATGTATCTGGACTGCGTAGAGGAGTGGATCACCACAATATAATTTAAAAACCCTGAACTTGTATGAATCGCACCAATAAATGTATCTGGACTGCGTAGAGGAGTGGGTCACCACAATATAATAAGAAAACCATCAACTGGTCTTAATCGCACCAAAAAATGTACCTGGACTGCGTAGAGGAGTGGGTCACCACAATATAATTTAAAAACCCTGAACTTGTATGAGTCGCACCAATAAATGTATCTGGACTGCGTAGAGGAGTGGGTCACCACAATATAATTTAAAAACCCTGAACTTGTATGATTCGCACCAATAAATGTATCTGGACTGCGTAGAGGAGTGGGTCACCACAATATAATTTAAAAACCCTGAACTTGTATGAATCGCACCAATAAATGTATCTGGACTGCGTAGAGGAGTGGGTCACCACAATATAATAAGAAAACCATCAACTGGTCTTAATCGCACCAAAAAATGTACCTGGACTGCGTAGAGGAGTGGGTCACCACAATATAATTTAAAAACCCTGAACTTGTATGATTCGCACCAATAAATGTATCTGGACTACGTAGAGGAGTGGGTCACCACAATATAATTTAAAAACCCTGAACTTGTATGATTCGCACCAATAAATGTATCTGGACTGCGTAGAGGAGTGGGTCACCACAATATAATTTAAAAACCCTGAACTTGTATGATTCGCACCAATAAATGTATCTGGACGGCGTAGAGGAGTGGGTCACCACAATATAATAAGAAAGCCATCAACTGGTCTTACTCGCACAAAAAAATGTACCTGGACTGCGTAGAGGAGTGGGTCACCACAATATAATTTAAAAACCCTGAACTTGTTTGATTCGCAAAACCCTGAACTTGTTTGATTCGCACCAATAAATGTATCTGGACTGCATAGAGGAGTGGGTCACCACAATATAATTTAAAAACCCTGAACTTGTATGATTCGCACCAATAAATGTATCTGGACTGCGTAGAGGAGTGGGTCACCACAATATAATAAGAAAGCCATCAAATGGTCTTAATCGCACCAAAAAATGTACCTGGACTGCGTAGAGGAGTGGGTCACCACAATATAATTTAAAAACCCTGAACTAGTATGATTCGCACCAATAAATGTATCTGGACTGCGTAGAGGAGTGGGTCACCACAATATAATAAGAAAAACCATCAACTGGTCTTAATCGCACCAAAAAAAATGTACCTGGACTGCGTAGAGGAGTGGGTCACCACAATATAATTTAAAAACCCTGAACTTGTATGATTCGCACCAATAAATGTATCTGGACTGCGTAGAGGGAGTGGGTCACCCCAATATAATAAGAAAACCAACAACTGGTCTTAATCGCACCAAAAAATGTACCTGGACTGCGTAGAGGAGTGGGTCACCACAATATAATTTAAAAACCCTGAACTTGTATGATTCGCACCAATAAATGTATCTGGACTGCGTAGAGGAGTGGGTCACCACAATATAATTTAAAAAACCCTGAACTTGTATGAATCGCACCAATAAATGTATGTGGACTGCGTAGAGGAGTGGGTCACCACAAAATAATAAGAAAGCCATCAACTGGTCTTAATCGCACCAAAAAATGTACCTGGACTGCGTAGAGGAGTAGGGTCACCACAATATAATTTAAAAAACCCTGAACTAGTATGATTCGCACCAATAAATGTATCTGGACTACGTAGAGGAGTGGGTCACCACAATATAATTTAAAAACCCTGAACTTGTATGATTCGCACCAATAAATGTATCTGGACTGCGTAGAGGAGTGGGGTCACCACAATATAATTTAAAAACCCTGAACTTGTATGAATCGCACCAATAAATGTATCTGGACTGCGTAGAGGAGTGGGTCACCACAATATAATAAGAAAAACCATCAACTGGTCTTAATCGCACCAAAAAAATGTACCTGGACTGCGTAGAGGAGTGGGTCACCACAATATAATTTAAAAAACCCTGAACTTGTATGATTCGCACCAATAAATGTATCTGGGACTGCGTAGAGGAGTGGGTCACCACAATATAATTTAAAAACCCTGAACTTGTATGAATCGCACCAATAAATGTATCTGGACTGCGTAGAGGAGTGGGTCACCACAATATAATAAGAAAGCCATCAACTGGTCTTAATCGCACCAAAAAAATGTACCTGGACTGCGTAGAGGAGTGGGTCACCACAAATATAATTTAAAAACCCCTGAACTTGTATGATTCGCACCAATAAATGTATCTGGGACTACGTAGAGGAGTGGGTCACCACAATATAATTTAAAAACCCTGAACTTGTATGATTCGCACCAATAAATGTATCTGGACTGCGTAGAGGAGTGGGGTCACCACAATATAATTTAAAAACCCTGAAACTTGTATGATTCGCACCAATAAATGTATCTGGACGGCGTAGAGGAGTGGGTCACCACAATATAATAAGAAAACCATCAACTGGTCTTAATTGCACCAAAAAAATGTACCTGGACTGCGTAGAGGAGTGGTTCACCACAATATAATTTATAAACCCCTGAACTTGTTTGATTCGCACAAAAAAAATGTACCTGGACTGCGTAGAGGAGTGGGTCACCACAATATAATTTAAAAACCCTGAACTTGTATGATTCGCACCAATAAATGTATCTGGACTGCGTAGAGGAGTGGGTCACCACAATATAATAAGAAAACCATCAACTGGTCTTAATTGCACCAAAAAAATGTACCTGGACTGCGTAGAGGAGTGGGGTCACCACAATATAATTTAAAAAACCCTGAACTTGTTTGATTCGCACCAATAAATGTATCTGGACTGCGTAGAGGAGTGGGTCACCACAATATAATTTAAAAACCCTGAACTTGTATGATTCGCACCAATAAATGTATCTGGACTGCGTAGAGGAGTGGGTCACCACAATATAATAAGAAAGCCATCAACTGGTCTTAATCGCACCAAAAAATGTACCTGGACTGCGTAGAGGAGTGGGTCACCACAATATAATTTAAAAAACCCTGAACTAGTATGATTCGCACCAATAAATGTATCTGGACTGCGTAGAGGAGTGGGTCACCACAATATAATAAGAAAACCATCAAACTGGTCTTAATCGCACCAAAAAAATGTACCTGGACTGCGTAGAGGAGTGGGTCACCACAATATAATTTAAAAACCCTGAACTTGTATGATTCGCACCAATAAATGTATCTGGACTGCGTAGAGGAGTGGGTCACCACAATATAATAAGAAAACCAACAACTGGTCTTAATCGCACCAAAAAATGTACCTGGACTGCGTAGAGGAGTGGGTCACCACAATATAATTTAAAAAACCCTGAACTTGTATGATTCGCACCAATAAATGTATCTGGACTGCGTAGAGGAGTGGGTCACCACAATATAATTTAAAAACCCTGAACTTGTATGATTCGCACCAATAAATGTATCTGGACTGCGTAGAGGAGTGGGTCACCACAATATAATAAGAAAACCAACAACTGGTCTTAATCGCACCAAAAAATGTACCTGGACTGCGTAGAGGAGTGGGTCACCACAATATAATTTAAAAACCCTGAACTTGTATGATTCGCACCAATAAATGTATCTGGACTGCGTAGAGGAGTGGGTCACCACAATATAATTTTAAAAAACCCTGAACTTGTATGAATCGCACCAATAAATGTATCTGGACTGCGTAGAGGAGTGGGGTCACCACAAATATAATAAGAAAGCCATCAACTGGTCTTAATCGCACAAAAAAATGTACCTGGACTGCGTAGAGGGAGTGGGTCACCACAATATAATTTAAAAACCCTGAACTTGTATGATTCGCACCAATAAATGTATCTGGACTACGTAGAGGAGTGGGGTCACCACAATATAATTTTAAAAACCCCTGAACTTGTATGATTTCGCACCAATAAATGTATCTGGACTGCGTAGAGGAGTGGGGTCACCACAATTATAATTTAAAAAACCCTGAACTTGTATGATTCGCACCAATAAAATGTATCTGGACGGCGTAGAGGAGTGGGTCACCACAATATAATAAGAAAAACCATCAACTGGTCTTAATTGCACCAAAAAAATGTACCTGGGACTGCGTAGAGGAGTGGTTCACCACAATATAATTTATAAACCCTGAACTTGTTTGATTCGCACAAAAAAATGTACCTGGACTGCGTAGAGGAGTGGGTCACCACAATATAATTTAAAAAACCCTGAACTTGTATGATTCGCACCAATAAATGTATCTGGACTGCGTAGAGGAGTGGGTCACCACAATATAATAAGAAAACCATCAACTGGTCTTAATTGCACCAAAAAAATGTACCTGGGACTGCGTAGAGGAGTGGGGTCACCACAATATAATTTAAAAACCCTGAAACTTGTTTGATTCGCACCAATAAATGTATCTGGACTGCGTAGAGGAGTGGGGTCACCACAATATAAATTTTAAAAACCCTGAACTTGTATGATTCGCACCAATAAAATGTATCTGGACTGCGTAGAGGAGTGGGGGTCCACCACAATATAATAAGAAAGCCATCAACTGGTCCTTAATCGCACCAAAAAAATGTACCTGGGACTGCGTAGAGGAGTGGGGTCCACCACAATATAATTTAAAAAACCCTGAACTAGTATGATTCGCACCAATAAATGTATCTGGACTGCGTAGAGGAGTGGGTCACCACAAATATAATAAGAAAACCATCAACTGGTCTTAATCGCACCAAAAAAATGTACCTGGACTGCGTAGAGGAGTGGGTCACCACAATATAATTTAAAAAAACCCCTGAACTTGTATGATTCGCACCAATAAAATGTATCTGGACTGCGTAGAGGAGTGGGTCACCACAATATAATAAGAAAAACCAACAACTGGTCTTAATCGCACCAAAAAAATGTACCTGGGACTGCGTAGAGGAGTGGGTCCACCACAATATAATTTAAAAACCCTGAACGTGTATGATTCGCACCAATAAATGTATCTGGGACTGTGTAGAGGAGTGGGGTCACCACAATATAATAAGAAAGCCATCAACTGGTCTTAATCGCACCAAAAAAATGTACCTGGACTGCGTAGAGGAGTGGGGTCCACCCAATATAATTTAATAACCCTGAACTTGTATGATTCGCACCAATAAATGTATCTGGACTGGCGTAGAGCAGTGGGTCACCACAATATAATAAGAAAAACCATCAACTTGTCTTAATCGCACCAAAAAATGTACCTGGACTTCGTAGAGGAGTGGGTCACCACAATATAATTTAAAAAACCCTGAACTTGTATGATTCGCACCAAATAACTGTATCTGGACTGCGTAGAGGAGTGGGTCACGACAATATAATTTTAAAAACCCTGAACTTGTATGATTCGCCCACCAATAAATGTATCTGGACTGCGTAGAGGAGTGGGTCACCCACAATTATAATTTAAAAAACCCTGAACTTGTATGATTCGCACCAATTAAATGTATCTGGGACTGCGTAGAGGAGTGGGGTCACCACAATATAATAAGAATGCCATCAACTGGTCTTAATCGCACCAAAAAAATGTACCTGGACTGCGTAGAGGAGTGGGGTCCACCACAATATAATTTTTAAAAACCCTGAAACTTGTATGATTCGCACCAATAAATGTATCTGGACTGCGTAGAGGAGTGGGTCACCACAATATAATAAGATAACCATCAACTGGTCTTAATCGCACCAAAAAATGTACCTGGACTGCGTAGAGGGAGTGGGTCACCACAATATAATTTAAAAACCCTGAACTTGTATGATTTCGTACCAATAAATTGTATCTGGACTGCGTAGCGGAGTGGGTCCACCACAATTTAATTTAAAAAACCCTGAACTTGTATGATTCGCACCAATAAATGTATCTGGACCTGCGTAGAGGAGTGGGTCACCAAAATATAATAAGAATGGCCATCAACTGGTCTTAATCGCACCAAAAAAATGTACCTGGGACTGCGTAGAGGAGTGGGGTCCCACCACAATATAATTTAAAAACCCTGAAAACTTGTATGAATCGCACCAATAAATGTATCTGGACTGCGTAGAGGAGTGGGTCACCAGAATATAATAAGAAAACCATCAACTGGTCCTTAATCGCACCCAAAAAATGTACCTGGACTGCGTAGAGGAGTGGGTCACCACAATATAATTTTAAAAAACCCTGAACTTGTATGATTCGCACCAATAAATGTATCTGGACTGCGTAGAGGAGTGGGTCACCACAATATAATTTTAAAAACCCTGAACTTGTATGAATCGCACCAATAAATGTATCTGGACTGCGTAGAGGAGTGGGTCCACCAGAATATTAATAAGAAAACCATCAACTGGTCTTAATCGCACCAAAAAATGTACCTGGACTGCGTAGAGGAGTGGGTCACCACAATATAATTTAAAAACCCTGAAACTTGTATGATTTCGCACCAATAAATGTATCTGGGACTGCGTAGAGGAGTGGGTCACCACAATATAATTTAGAAAACCCTGAACTTGTATGATTCGCACCAATAAATGTATCTGGACTGCGTAGAGGAGTGGGTCCAACCACAAATATAATAAGAAAAACCATCAACTGGTCTTAATCCGCACCAAAAAAATGTACCTGGACTGCGTAGAGGAGTGGGTCACCACAATATAATTTAAAAACCCTGAAACTTGTATGAATCGCACCAATAAATGTATCTGGACTGCGTAGAGGAGTGGGTCACCAGAATATAATAAGAAAAACCATCAAACTGGTCTTAATCGCACCAAAAAAAATGTACCTGGACCTGCGTAGAGGAGTGGGGTCACCACAATATAATTTAAAAAAACCCTGAACTTGTATGATTCGCACCAATAAATGTATCTGGACTGCGTAGAGGAGTGGGTCACCACAATATAATTTAGAAACCCTGAACTTGTATGATTTCGCACAAAATAAATGTATCTGGACTGCGTAGAGGAGTGGGTCACCACAATATAATAAGAAAGCCATCAACTGGTCTTAATCGCACCAAAAAATGTACCTGGACTGCGTAGAGGAGTGGGTCACCACAATATAATTTAAAAAACCCTGAACTTGTATGATTTCGCAACCAATAAATGGTATCTGGACTGCGTAGAGGAGTGGGTCACCACAATGTAATAAGAAAAACCATCAACTGGTCTTAATCGCAACCAAAAAAATGTACCTGGACTGCGTAGAGGAGTGGATCACCACAATATAATTTAAAAATCCTGAACTTGTATGATTCGCACCAATAAATGTATCTGGACTGCGTAGAGGAGTGGGTCACCACAATAAATAAGAAAACCAACAACTGGTCCTTAATCGCACCAAAAAATGTACCTGGGACTACGTAGAGGAGTGGGGTCACCACAATATAATTTAAAAAACCCTGAACTTGTATGATTCGCACCAATAAAATGTATCTGGACTGCGTAGAGGAGTGGGTCACCACAATATAATTTAAAAACCCTGGAACGTGTATGATTCGCACCAATAAATGTATCTGGACTGCGTAGAGGAGTGGGGACACCACAATATAATAAGAAAGCCATCAACTGGTCTTAATCGCACCAAAAAATGTACCTGAACTGCGTAGAGGAGTGGGTCACCACAATATAATTTAAAAACCCTGAACTTGTATGATTCGCAACCAATAAATGTATCTGGACTGCGTAGAGGAGTGGGTCACCACAATATAATAAGAAAAACCATCAACTGGTCTTAATCGCACCAAAAAATGTACCTGGACTGCGTAGAGGAGTGGGTCACCACAAAAATAATTTAAAAAACTCTGAACTTGTATGATTTCGCACCAATAAAATGTATCTGGACTGCGTAGAGAAGTGGGTCACCACAATATAATAAGAAAACCCTGAACGTGTATGATTCGCACCAATAAATGTATCTGGACTGCGTAGAGGAGTGGGTCCACCACAATATAATAAGAAAAACCATCAACTGGTCTTAATCGCACCAAAAAAATGTACCTGGACTGCGTAAAGGAGTGGGTCACCACAGTATAATTTAAAAACCCTGAACTTGTATGATTCGCACCAGTAAAATGTATCTGGACTGCGTAGAGGAGTGGGTCACCACAATATAAATTTAGAAAACCCTGAACTTGTATGATTCGCACCAATAAATGTATCTGGAACTGCGTAGAGGAGTGGGGTCACCACAATATAATAAGAAAAGCCATCAACTGGTCTTAATCGCACCAAAAAAATGTACCTGGACTGCGTAGAGGAGTGGGTCCACCACAATATAATTTAAAAACCCTGAACTTGTATGATTCGCACCAATAAATGTATCTGGACTGCGTAGAGGAGTGGGTCACCACAATGTAATAAGAAAAACCATCAACTGGTCTTAATCGCACCAAAAAATGTACCTGGACTGCGAATATAATTTAAAAACCCTGAACTTGTATGATTCGCACCAATAAATGTATCTGGACTGCGTAGAGGAGTGGGTCACCACAATATAATTTAAAAACCCTGAACGTGTATGATTCGCACCAATAAATGTATCTGAACTGCGTAGAGGAGTGGGTCACCACAATATAATAAGAAAGCCATCAACTGGTCTTAATCGCACCAAAAAATGTACCTGAACTGCGTAGAGGAGTGGGTCACCACAATATAATTTAAAAACCCTGAACTTGTATGAATCGCACCAATAAATGTATCTGGACTGCGTAGAGGAGTGGGTCACCACAATATAATAAGAAAACCATCAACTGGTCTTAATCGCACCAAAAAATGTACCTGGACTGCGTAGAGGAGTGGGTCACCACAATATAATTTAAAAACCCTGAACTTGTATGATTCGCACCAATAAATGTATCTGGACTGCGTAGAGGAGTGGGTCACCACAATATAATAAGAAAACCAACAACTGGTCTTAATCGCACCAAAAAATGTACCTGGACTGCGTAGAGGAGTGGGTCACCACAATATAATTTAAAAACCCTGAACTTGTATGATTCGCACCAATAAATGTATCTGGACTGCGTAGAGGAGTGGTTCACCACAATATAATTTAAAAACCCTGAACGTGTATGATTCGCACCAATAAATGTATCTGGACTGCGTAGAGGAGTGGGTCACCACAATATAATAAGAAAGCCATCAACTGGTCTTAATCGCACCAAAAAATGTACCTGGACTGCGTAGAGGAGTGGGTCACCACAATATAATTTAAAAACCCTGAACTTGTATGATTCACACCAATAAATGTATCTGGACTGCGTAGAGGAGTGGGTCACCACAATATAATAAGATAACCATCAACTGGTCTTAATCGCACCAAAAAATGTACCTGGACTGCGTAGAGGAGTGGGTCAGCACAATATAATTTAAAAACCCTGAACTTGTATGATTCGTACCAATAAATGTATCTGGACTGCGTAGAGGAGTGGGTCACCACAATATAATTTAAAAACCCTGAACTTGTATGATTCGCACCAATAAATGTATCTGGACTGCGTAGAGGAGTGGGTCGCCACAATATAATAAGAATGCCATCAACTGGTCTTAATCGCACCAAAAAATGTACCTGGACTGCGTAGAGGAGTGGGTCACCACAATATAATTTAAAAACCCTAAACTTGTATGATTCGCACCAATAAATGTATCTGGACTGCGTAGAGGAGTGGGTCACCACAATATAATAAGAAAACCATCAACTGGTCTTAATCGCACCAAAAAATGTATCTGGACTGCGTAGAGGAGTGGGTCACCACAATATAATTTAAAAACCCTGAACTTGTATGAATCGCACCAATAAATGTATCTGGACTGCGTAGAGGAGTGGGTCACCAGAATATAATAAGAAAACCATCAACTGGTCTTAATCGCACCAAAAAATGTACCTGGACTGCGTAGAGGAGTGGGTCACCACAATATAATTTAAAAACCCTGAACTTGTATGATTCGCACCAATAAATGTATCTGGACTGCGTAGAGGAGTGGGTCACCACAATATAATTTAGAAACCCTGAACTTGTATGATTCGCACCAATAAATGTATCTGGACTGCGTAGAGGAGTGGGTCACCACAATATAATAAGAAAACCATCAACTGGTCTTAATCGCACCAAAAAATGTACCTGGACTGCGTAGAGGAGTGGGTCACCACAATATAATTTAAAAACCCTGAACTTGTATTATTCGCACCAATAAATGTATCTGGACTACGTAGAGGAGTGGGTCACCACAATATAATTTAAAAACCCTGAACTTGTATGATTCGCACCAATAAGTGTATCTGGAAGGCGTAGAGGAGTGGGTCACCACAATATAATTTAAAAACCCTGAACTTGTATGATTCGCACCAATAAATGTATCTGGACTGCGTAGAGGAGTGGGTCACCACAATATAATAAGAAAACCAACAACTGGTCTTAATCGCACCAAAAAATGTACCTGGACTACGTAGAGGAGTGGGTCACCACAATATAATTTAAAAACCCTGAACTTGTATGATTCGCACCAATAAATGTATCTGGACTGCGTAGAGGAGTGGGTCACCACAATATAATTTAAAAACCCTGAACGTGTATGATTCGCACCAATAAATGTATCTGGACTGCGTAGAGGAGTGGGACACCACAATATAATAAGAAAGCCATCAACTGGTCTTAATCGCACCAAAAATGTACCTGAACTGCGTAGAGGAGTGGGTCACCACAATATAATTTAAAAAACCCTGAACTTGTATGATTCGCACCAATAAATGTATCTGGACTGCGTAGAGGAGTGGGTCACCACAATATAATAAGAAAACCATCAACTGGTCTTAATCGCACCAAAAAATGTACCTGGACTGCGTAGAGGAGTGGGTCACCACAAAATAATTTAAAAACTCTGAACTTGTATGATTCGCACCAATAAATGTATCTGGACTGCGTAGAGAAGTGGGTCACCACAATATAATAAGAAAACCCTGAACGTGTATGATTCGCACCAATAAATGTATCTGGACTGCGTAGAGGAGTGGGTCACCACAATATAATAAGAAAACCATCAACTGGTCTTAATCGCACCAAAAAATGTACCTGGACTGCGTAAAGGAGTGGGTCACCACAGTATAATTTAAAAACCCTGAACTTGTATGATTCGCACCAGTAAATGTATCTGGACTGCGTAGAGGAGTGGGTCACCACAATATAATTTAGAAACCCTGAACTTGTATGATTCGCACCAATAAATGTATCTGGACTGCGTAGAGGAGTGGGTCACCACAATATAATAAGAAAGCCATCAACTGGTCTTAATCGCACCAAAAAATGTACCTGGACTGCGTAGAGGAGTGGGTCACCACAATATAATTTAAAAACCCTGAACTTGTATGATTCGCACCAATAAATGTATCTGGACTGCGTAGAGGAGTGGGTCACCACAATGTAATAAGAAAACCATCAACTGGTCTTAATCGCACCAAAAAATGTACCTGGACTGCGTAGAGGAGTGGGTCAACACAATATAATTTAAAAACCCTGAACTTGTATGATTCGCACCAATAAATGTATCTGGACTGCGTAGAGGAGTGGGTCACCACAATATAATAAGAAAACCAACAACTGGTCTTAATCGCACCAAAAATGTACCTGGACTGCGTAGAGGAGTGGGTCACCACAATATAATTTAAAAACCCTGAACTTGTATGATTCGCACCAATAAATGTATCTGGACTGCGTAGAGGAAGTGGGTCACCACAATATAATTTAAAAACCCTGAACGTGTATGATTCGCACCAATAAATGTATCTGAACTGCGTAGAGGAGTGGGTCACCACAATATAATAAGAAAGCCATCAACTGGTCTTAATCGCACCAAAAAATGTACCTGAACTGCGTAGAGGAGTGGGTCACCACAATATAATTTAAAAACCCTGAACTTGTATGAATCGCACCAATAAATGTATCTGGACTGCGTAGAGGAGTGGGTCACCACAATATAATAAGAAAACCATCAACTGGTCTTAATCGCACCAAAAAAATGTACCTGGACTGCGTAGAGGAGTGGGTCACCACAATATAATTTAAAAACCCTGAACTTGTATGATTCGCACCAATAAATGTATCTGGACTGCGTAGAGGAGTGGGTCACCACAATATAATAAGAAAACCAACAACTGGTCTTAATCGCACCAAAAAATGTACCTGGACTGCGTAGAGGAGTGGGTCACCACAATATAATTTAAAAACCCTGAACTTGTATGATTCGCACCAATAAATGTATCTGGACTGCGTAGAGGAGTGGTTCACCACAATATAATTTAAAAACCCTGAACGTGTATGATTCGCACCAATAAATGTATCTGGACTGCGTAGAGGAGTGGGTCACCACAATATAATAAGAAAGCCATCAACTGGTCTTAATCGCACCAAAAAATGTACCTGGACTGCGTAGAGGAGTGGGTCACCACAATATAATTTAAAAACCCTGAACTTGTATGATTCACACCAATAAATGTATCTGGACTGCGTAGAGGAGTGGGTCACCACAATATAATAAGATAACCATCAACTGGTCTTAATCGCACCAAAAAAATGTACCTGGACTGCGTAGAGGAGTGGGTCAGCACAATATAATTTAAAAACCCTGAACTTGTATGATTCGTACCAATAAATGTATCTGGACTGCGTAGAGGAGTGGGTCACCACAATATAATTTAAAAACCCTGAACTTGTATGATTCGCACCAATAAATGTATCTGGACTGCGTAGAGGAGTGGGTCGCCACTAATATAATAAGAATGCCATCAACTGGTCTTAATCGCACCAAAAAATGTACCTGGACTGCGTAGAGGAGTGGGTCACCACAATATAATTTAAAAAACCCTAAACTTGTATGATTCGCACCAATAAATGTATCTGGACTGCGTAGAGGAGTGGGTCACCACAATATAATAAGAAAACCATCAACTGGTCTTAATCGCACCAAAAAATGTATCTGGACTGCGTAGAGGAGTGGGTCACCACAATATAATTTAAAAACCCTGAACTTGTATGAATCGCACCAATAAATGTATCTGGACTGCGTAGAGGAGTGGGTCACCAGAATATAATAAGAAAACCATCAACTGGTCTTAATCGCACCAAAAAATGTACCTGGACTGCGTAGAGGAGTGGGTCACCACAATATAATTTAAAAACCCTGAACTTGTATGATTCGCACCAATAAATGTATCTGGACTGCGTAGAGGAGTGGGTCACCACAATATAATTTAGAAACCCTGAACTTGTATGATTCGCACCAATAAATGTATCTGGACTGCGTAGAGGAGTGGGTCACCACAATATAATAAGAAAACCATCAACTGGTCTTAATCGCACCAAAAAATGTACCTGGACTGCGTAGAGGAGTGGGTCACCACAATATAATTTAAAAACCCTGAACTTGTATTATTCGCACCAATAAATGTATCTGGACTACGTAGAGGAGTGGGTCACCACAATATAATTTAAAAACCCTGAACTTGTATGATTCGCACCAATAAGTGTATCTGGAAGGCGTAGAGGAGTGGGTCACCACAATATAATTTAAAAACCCTGAACTTGTATGATTCGCACCAATAAATGTATCTTGACTGCGTAGAGGAGTGGGTCACCACAATATAATAGGAAAACCATCAACTGGTCTTAATCGCACCACAAAATGTACCTGGACTTCGTAGAGGAGTGGGTCACCACAATATAATTTAAAAACCCTGAACTTGTATGATTCGCACCAATAAATGTATCTGGACTGCGTAGAGGAGTGGGTCACCACAATATAATAGGAAAACCATCAACTGGTCTTAATCGCACCAAAAAATGTACCTGGACTTCGTAGAGGAGTGGGTCACCACAATATAATTTAAAAACCCTGAACTTGTATGATTCGCACCAATAAATGTATCTGGACTGCGTAGAGGAGTGGGTCACCACAATATAATTTAAAAACCCTGAACTTGTATGATTCGCACCAATAAATGTATCTGGAATGCGTAGAGGAGTGGGTCACCAGAATATAATAAGAAAGCCATCAACTGGTCTTAATCGCACCAAAAAATGTACCTGGACTGCGTAGAGGAGTGGGTCACCACAATATAATTTAAAAACCCTGAACTTGTATGATTCGCACCAATAAATGTATCTGGACTGCGTAGAGGAGTGGGTCACCACAATATAATAAGAAAACCATCAACTGGTCTTAATCGCACCAAAAAATGTACCTGGACTGCGTAGAGGAGTGGGTCACCACAATATAATTTAAAAACCCTGAACTTGTATGAATCGCACCAATAAATGTATCTGGACTGCGTAGAGGAGTGGGTCACCAGAATATAATAAGAAAACCATCAACTGGTCTTAATCGCACCAAAAAATGTACCTGGACTGCGTAGAAGAGTGGGTCACCACAATATAATTTAAAAACCCTGAACTTGTATGATTCGCACCAATAAATGTATCTGGACTGCGTAGAGGAGTGGGTCACCACAATATAATTTAGAAACCCTGAACTTGTATGATTCGCACCAATAAATGTATCTGGACTGCGTAGAGGAGTGGGTCACCACAATATAATAAGAAAGCCATCAACTGGTCTTAATCGCACCAAAAAATGTACCTGGACTACGTAGAGGAGTGGGTCACCACAATATAATTAAAAAACCCTGAACTTGTATGATTCACACCAATAAATGTATCTGGACTACGTAGAGGAGTGGGTCACCACAATATAATTTAAAAACCCTGAACTTGTATGATTCGCACCAATAAATGTATCTGGACGGCGTAGAGGAGTGGGTCACCACAATATAATTTAAAAACCCTGAACTTGTATGATTCGCACCAATAAATGTATCTGGACTGCGTAGAGGAGTGGGTCACCACAATATAATAGGAAAACCATCAACTGGTCTTAATCGCACCAAAAAATGTACCTGGACTTCGTAGAGGAGTGGGTCACCACAATATAATTTAAAAACCCTGAACTTGTATGATTCGCACCAATAAATGTATCTGGACTGCGTAGAGGAGTGGGTCACCACAATATAATAGGAAAACCATCAACTGGTCTTAATCGCACCAAAAAATGTACCTGGACTTCGTAGAGGAGTGGGTCACCACAATATAATTTAAAAACCCTGAACTTGTATGATTCGCACCAATAAATGTATCTGGACTGCGTAGAGGAGTGGGTCACCACAATATAATTAAAAAACCCTGAACTTGTATGATTCGCACCAATAAATGTATCTGGACTGCGTAGAGGAGTGGGTCACCACAATATAATAAGAAAGCCATCAACTGGTCTTAATCGCACCAAAAAATGTACCTGGACTGCGTAGAGGAGTGGTTCACCACAATATAATTTAAAAACCCTGAACTTGTATGATTCGCACCAATAAATGTATCTGGACTGCGTAGAGGAGTGGGTCACCACAATATAATAAGAAAACCATCAACTGGTCTTAATCGCACCAAAAAATGTACCTGGACTTCGTAGAGGAGTGGGTCACCACAATATAATTTAAAAACCCTGAACTTGTATGATTCGCACCAATAAATGTATCTGGACTGCGTAGAGGAGTGGGTCACCACAATATAATTTAAAAACCCTGAACTTGTATGATTCGCACCAATAAATGTATCTGTACTGCGTAGAGGAGTGGGTCACCACAATATAATAAGAATGCCATCAACTGGTCTTAATCGCACCAAAAAATGTACCTGGACTGCGTAGAGAAGTGGGTCACCACAATATAATTTAAAAACCCTAAACTTGTATGATTCGCACCAATAAATGTATCTGGACTGCGTAGAGGAGTGGGTCACCACAATATAATAAGAAAACCATCAACTGGTCTTAATCGCAGCAAAAAATTTACCTGGACTGCGTAGAGGAGTGGGTCACCACAATATAATTTAAAAACCCTGAACTTGTATGAATCGCACCAATAAATGTATCTGGACTGCGTAGAGGAGTGGGTCACCAGAATATAATAAGAAAACCATCAACTGGTCTTAATCGCACCAAAAAATGTACCTGGACTGCGTAGAGGAGTGGGTCACCACATTATAATTTAAAAACCCTGAACTTGTATGATTCGCACCAAGAAATGTATCTGGACTGCGTAGAGGAGTGGGTCACCACAATATAATTTAAAAACCCTGAACTTGTATGAATCGCACCAATAAATGTATTTGGACTGCGTAGAGGAGTGGGTCACCACAATATAATAAGAAAACCATCAACTGGTCTTAATCGCACCAAAAAATGTACCTGGACTGCGTAGAGGAGTGGGTCACCACAATATAATTTAAAAACCCTGAACTTGTATGAATCGCACCAATAAATGTATCTGGACTGCGTAGAGGAGTGGGTCACCACAATATAATAAGAAAACCATCAACTGGTCTTAATCGCACCAAAAAATGTACCTGGACTGCGTAGAGGAGTGGGTCACCACAATATAATTTAAAAACCCTGAACTTGTATGATTCGCACCAATAAATGTATCTGGACTGCGTAGAGAAGTGGGTCACCACAATATAATTTAAAAACCCTGAACTTGTATGATTCGCACCAATAAATGTATCTGGACTGCGTAGAGGAGTGGGTCACCACAATATAATTTAAAAACCCTGAACTTGTATGATTCGCACCAATAAATGTATCTGGACTGCGTAGAGGAGTGGGTCACCACAATATAATAAGAAAGCCATCAACTGGTCTTAATCTCACCAAAAAATGTACCTGGACTGCGTAGAGGAGTGGGTCACCACAATATAATTTAAAAACCCTGAACTTGTATGAATCGCACCAATAAATGTATCTGGACTGCGTAGAGGAGTGGTCACCACAATATAATTAATAAAAAACCCTCCACGGGTATGAATTTGCATAAAAAAAAATTCTGGACTGTGTAGTGGGGTGGCCCCGGTACTAAATTTGATACCTGGCCCACAATACCTCCTCCAAGTTCCAAGTGTAGTGTTTATAACATATTAACACTACACTAATTCTAGCACGTCAAACCCTCTTGTTTTAAATAATGACAGGGCATTTAACTTTAGATTAAATTTTTGTAATTTGTTGACATTTTCTTTTACTTTTTGAACATGGCAAACGACTGTTGAATGGTCACATAATGCCAAAAAAATAGTTGCAAGATGGAATTGTCCTTTGGCCCTCCCACCCACCCTTATGTTGTTGAAATAGGAAATGCACACTTTAAGAAACCAATCATTTCAGCGACAGGGCCTACCAAACAACTGTGGCTGAAATGATTGGTTTGTTTGGGCCCCCACACCAAAATAACAATTCATCTCTCCCTGTACAAACTAAACAGGCTCTACTGAGGAAAGATGTCGTCCTCATCCTCAACCTCTGATTCCTCTCCCCCTACAGTGTGTACTTCCTCCTCCTCACACATTATCAATTCGTCCCCGCTGGACTCCACAACCACAGGTCCCTCTGTACTATCTGGAGGGCAGTGCTGTACTTCATTGAGGAATTGATTATTCATTTTTATAAACATCATTTTTTCAACGTTGTGAGGAAGCAACCTCCTTCGCCGCTCACTGACCAGGTTCCCCGCTGCACTAAAAACTCTTTCCGAGTACACACTGGAGGGGGGGCAACTCAGGTAAAATAGAGCCAGTTTGTACAGGGGCTTCCAAACTGCCTTTTTTTCCTGCCAGTAACAATATGGACTGTCTGACATGTCTATTTGGATGGTGTCAGCAAAATAATCCTCCACCATTTTTTCAATTGTGACAGCATCCAATGCAGCGACAGTAGACATGTCTGCAATGGTTGGCAGGTCCTTCAGTCCGGACCAGATGTTATCAGCATCCCCGCCAGCGGGTCTTTTAGGAAAACTGAGCTTTTTCCTCGCAGCCATAGATGTGGAAGAAAATGAGGGTGGAGCTGTTGGCATGTCACGGTCCTCTTCAGAGGACAATCTCCTGACCAGAAGGTCTTTGCACCGCTGTAGACTTGTGTCCGCCGGAAACAGAAACACAACATACGCTTTAAAACGAGGATCGAGCACGGTGGCCAGAATGTATTCCTCTGACTTTAAAAGAGTGACCACCCTCGGATCCTGGCAAAGCGTACGAAGGGCTTCATCCACAAGAGCTACATGCTTTGTTGGATCGCAATGTTTTACCAGCTCCTCCCTCACCTTCTCCAGCTGCTTCTGCAACAGCCTGATCAGGGGAATCACCTGACTCAAGCTGGCAGTGTCGGAACTGACTTCTCGTGTGGCAAGTTCAAACGGCTGGAGAACCTTGCACAACATTGAAATCAGTCTCCACTGCGCTTGACTCAGGCGCATCCCCACTCCTTTGCCTATGTCGTAGGTGGCTGTGTAGGCCTGAATGGCCTTTTGCTGCTCCTCCATCCTCTGCAGCATATAGAGGGTGGAGTTCCAGCGCGTCACAACCTCTTGTTTGAGGTGATGGCCGGGCAGGTTCATGCTTTTTTGATGTGCCTCTAGTCTGCGGTAGGCACTGGCTGAATGTCGAAAGTGACCAGCAATTTTGCGCGCCACCGCAAGCATCTCCTGCACACCCCTGTCACTCTTGAGGTAATGCTGCACCACCAAATTAATGGTGTGGGCAAAACATGGGACGTGCTGGAAATTGCCCATATTTAATGCCCGCACAATGTTACTGGCATTGTCTGACACCACAAATCCCCATGAGAGTCTAAGTGGGGTAAGCCACTGGGAGATAATTTCCCTCAGTTTCTCTAATATGTTGTCAGCGTTGTGCCTTTTATTAAAGCCTGTAATACACAATGTTGCCTGCCTTTGCACGAGCAGCCATTTTGTAGATGCTGCTACTGATGCAGCTGTTGCTGCGGAAGGCGATGCATCTACCCAGTGGGTTGTCACAGTCATATAGTCCTTCGTTTGCCCAGAACCACTTGTCCACATGTCCGTGGTTAAGTGGACAGTGGGTACAACCTCATTTTTCAGAGCACTGAGGACACTTGATCGTACTTCTCTGTACATTTTTGGTATCGCCTGCCTAGTGAAGTGGAATCTCAACGGGATTTGGTACCGGGGACACAATACCTCCATCAACCCTATAAATCCCACTCCACTGATGGCGGACACCGGGCGCACGTCTAACCCCAACATTGCAGTTACAGCCGCAGTTATACGCTTTGCAATAGGGTGACTACTATCGTATTTTGTGGTCATGGCAAACGACTGTTGGACGGTCAATTGTTTTGTGAAAGACTTAGCGGTCTTACGACTTCCCCTCTGGGAAGATGACCGACTAACAGCAGCAACAGCAGCAGTGGCAGTAGTAGGCGTACCGCTGCAGGATTCCTCGGATGAATCCCGTATTGGAGAGGACTCAGTCTGGCTGCTGACTTGGGCTGCAGGACTCAATCTGATGGAGATCGTGGAGGAAGTTGACGAGGAGGGTGTTGCTGGTGTGTATCCAACTGGACCACGGGATTTAGGTGTCCCTGTACCGATGACAGTCCTAGCCCCAGTTCCTGAACTAACCACTGAACTATGAAGGTTATTCAGGTGACGTATAAGGGAGGAAGTCCCTAGGTGGGTAAGATCCTTACCCCTGCTTATTTGAGCTTTACATAAGCTACATATGGCCATACATTGGTTGTCCGTATTTGGATAAAAATAACTCCAGACCGAAGAGGTGCATTTTTTGGTCTTCTGGCCAGGCATGACGATGGGCTTTTTCATCCCATGGACATCAGCTGTTTCCCCCCCTGGTGCCTCATTTACAATAACCACATCACCATCCTCATCATCAAGTTCCTCCACAGCGCCAGCTACATCATCAATAGCCTCCTCCCGAGCCACCTCTTCCCGTACAGTGATGGGAAGGTCAGGCTTGACAACCACCAACACCCTTGGACTCGCCTTGGGGATTTGTGATAATTTCTCTTTAGAAGGCAGAGTTGTTTGCTGTTTTGTTGCTGACAGCATAACTCTCTTCAATTTTTTGTAGGGGGGGGGGAGGAGGAGGGCTAAGCTCCTTGGGTGAAGATGGACCACTAGTCATGAACACGGGCCAGGGCCTAAGCCGTTCCTTGCCACTACGTGTCGTAAATGGCATATTGCCAACTTTACGTTTCTCCTCAGATGATTTTAAGTTTCTCTTTTTGCTACTTTTTGAGAACTTGGGCTTTTTGGATTTTACATGCCCTGTACTAGGACATTGGGCATCGGGCTTGCCAGACGACGTTGATGGCATTTCATCGTCTATGTCATGACTAGTGGCAGCAGCTTCAGCATTAGGAGGAAGTGGGTCTTGATCTTTCCCTACTTTATCCTCTAAATTTTTGCTCTCCATTATATTTAGCACAAGATACTGCAGAATGTGTGAACTTGGTAATATTGCAGTACCAATGGGCTTATTCTGCAGGATTGGTTTGGCAAATTTTGTTGTAATTAAAACAAATTTAATTAGTTTTTTGTATTTTTTTTTTATTAACTTTTTTTACATTTTTTAAACACTTGGGAATATTGGGGAAATAACTATGCCCTTAGAAGCACAGAGCACGGGACACAGGACCACTGGACTGAACAGGACACAGCACACAGGACCCAGCAGCACCACTGAACTCAAAATTGACAGAGCACAGCACACAGCACCACTGGACTGATACTGCAGAATGTGGGAACTTTGTAATATTGCAGCAGTACCACTGGACTTTTACTGCTGAATGTGTGAACTTGGTAATATTGCAGTACCAATGGGCTTATACTGCAGGATTGGTTTGGCAAATTTTGTTGTAACTACATTTTTTTTTAATTAGTTTTTTTGTATTTTTTTTTTATTAACTTTTTTGTAATTTTTTAAACACTTGGGAATATTGGGGAAATAACTATGCCTTTGAAGCACAGAGCACGGGACACAGGACCACTGGACTGAACAGGACACAGCACACAGGACCCAGCAGCACCACTGAACTCAAAATTGACAGAGCACAGCACACAGCACCACTGGACTGATACTGCAGAACACAGCACAGCACAGCACAGCACAGAACTAAACAGCACAGCACGAGATCTACCAGAACAGAGGACCACCTAACACACCCTCCCTCTACCCTGATCAATGCCCGAGTGAAGATGGCGGCGACTAGCGGGGAATTTATAGGATCCGAGTATCGCGAGATCCGACAGCGGGATTATGACTCAGAGCCTCGGTTTCAAGTTTTCATTTGGCGCCAATACCTGGTTCTGTTCGGGTGGGCTCGGATTCACAAAATCCGAGTGCGCTCATCTCTAGTATAAAGTGTGCTCATTCCTGTATAAAGTGTGTTATTTCCTGTATAAAGTGATCTTTGTGATCTTTGCTGTAAAGTGTGCAGTTTCCTGTATGAAGTATGATCTTTCCTGTATAAAGTGTGATCTTTGCTGTAAATAACACACTTTATACAGGAATGAGCACACTTTATACTAGAAAGACCACACTTTATCTAGGCAAGCACAATTCTAAGGTCATTTTGATAATTGTCTCAAAACATTTACACACAAAGTGACATATTCACTCCCCAGCCATATTTCCTCTACATATGTACTTTTATTGTCTTAAATATTAATATTGGGCCTACCTTCCGTCTGCTCTTCAAGGTGCTAAGCTTTTATACATCTTAACTACCTTTTATTTCAATATAAATTAACAAGTGCTAGAAGCTTAGCAGTTTTTAGATCAGAAGGCAAGAACCAGTGTTTTACAAATAAAACACAGATGTCCATCAGTCACTCTCAGTCTCTCGTGTCATTCCATCTCTCCTTGCTTCTTTCACATGTTTCTGCTCTCTGCTACTTTCTATGTCCACCTTGCTTCCTCTCTCCACCCTCTCATTACATTATTCCATCTCATTCATATCATTACAACACCACCTATATAATTTCATCTGCCTTTTATATATCATCTTATATCATCCAAACAATATATAATTCCCATATCTCCATTTCATCACAACTCCCTCACATTCATTTCACATATCTTCCATACAGTTCCATTTTCCTCTCATGTTGTTATTTCTGCTTAAATGACATGTACAGCAACACCAAACCATTTCAGTAACTCCCCCCTCCCCTATAAAACTTAATCACCCATATTGCACATCTCAACCATTCAGTAACTAGGGTCCTGATTCATTAAGGATCTTAACTTGAGAAACTTCTTATTACAGTCTCCTGGACAAAACCATGTTACAATGCAAGGGGTGCAAATTAGTATTCTGTTTTGCACATAAGTTAAATACTGGCTGTTTTTTCATGTAGCACACAAATATCAACTTTAAACTTCAGTGTGCAAATAGCTATCAAGTATTTGTGTGCTACATGAAAAAACAGTCAGTATTTAAGTTACGTGCAAAACAGAATACGAATTTGCACCCCTTGCATTGTAACATGGTTTTGTCCAGGAGACTGAAATAAGAAGTTTCTTAATTAATCAGGCCCCAGATTATCTCCAATTTTACCCCATCTCTGCTCAGCCTTATCATTCCATCTACATTTACCTGTTATTCTTAAACATTTAGTTCACTTGATTTACAACATATTAAGAATTGCCTTAATAGCGTATTAAACTTAAAATACTAATGTAGCTTTTAAATGATATTAAGAACACATTGTTTGTAATCCTATCACAGAGACCAGTAATAACAATACATAAACTAGAGTCTAATCATACAACCAGTAATAATAATATATAGTTTATCATCATATCATTGCAATCAGCCAACCTGTTTTATAAGCTAAACAGAAGTGACCACACCCATTTGTCTAGATAGAGGCCACACCCAAGACCTAGCCAAGTCTCTCTTACATCACATATGTGACCTCACAGCTACCACACAATGAGGGTGTCATCAATGTCTCAAAGTATAAAGCATGAAGCTTGGAGTCCACCATACATTAACCACCAGCTCCTGGTTGAAAGCAAACAATATCAAGGCATCATGGCTCGTCGACAGATCAGAAGGCAGCGCCGGAGGTACAGGAGACTGCGTCTGAGAGGTAAATGTGACAAAACTATGGAATGCCATAAGCAGGGTCCAAGTGCAGCCTATTAGGAACATTTTAAAGAAAAAAAAATTGCAGGTAGCCCAGTGACTCACCCCAAAGTAGTCCACTAGGGGAAAAGACGAGACCGGGTGCCATCCCCAGTCTAGCCAACCCCTGATCATAAGCTTGATGACATATTAAGAGATTGTGTACATTTTTATGTATAAGCAAAAAAAAATTATAATTACGACTGAATTTTGACTCTAAACTCACTCATTGCTTTGTTCTACTCTAGGTCCCAATCGCAGACACCGTTATTATTATAGGAGACGAGCATATTGAGGAAATGTTGCCAATTCCTGCTGCTACTGGTGCTTTTGACATTATCATCTGGTAGATAATGAACAACAAAGAACACAAGAATACATAACTGTAAAGCTACTCGTTAAAGCACAGCAGGAAATGTGTTAAATAAACAATCCTGAGCAGAACGTGATGTGTTGTCAATTTACTTTTAGTATTAAAAGTATTTTAGTATTATTGTCCATGAGCAAAGCGTCACTTGTTATTGTCATAATTTTAGAACAGGTTAGAAGTGTCATGATGAAACTTCCTCTCAGGTATAATGGGCCTATAAGAACCCATGATATGCACCTTACATGTGCCTTGTACATTGTGGTATTGTAGACATCTATACAGCCATTACATCACACTGGGCAATGGATAGATTATGGCTGCTAGTTCTTTATGAAACAAAATTTACACAATATAGTTTCTAAAATTCATGCTCTTTATGTCATCTTTTAGGGGTTCTTTATAAACTGATATTGTATTGTGTACTCAAAGAGACAGTAACTAGCTAACATATTCCCTGAGCTCACTGCTCTTCAGCCATTTGTATAAAGATATCACCACCTTAGGAATTGTTGTAATATAGTCATATGTGCCATCTAGTGGTTGCATCTCCATGTATGAAATATAATTAGGGATGTGCACCGGCGACTTTTGAGGTCTCGTGTTTTGTGTTTTGGATCCGGATTTTCGTTATTTTTGGGGTTCGGATTTGTCTCGCAAAACACTTGACGAAAGGTCTCGGTTCGGATTTAAGGTTTTGGATTCGGATTTTTTTTGAAAAAAACATAAAAAGTTTAAAAATCAAGTTTTTGGGCTTATTTTCACTCCTACGCTATTATTAACCTCAATAACATTCAATAA
Source organism: Mixophyes fleayi (assembly GCF_038048845.1). Taxonomy (NCBI): domain Eukaryota; kingdom Metazoa; phylum Chordata; class Amphibia; order Anura; family Limnodynastidae; genus Mixophyes; species Mixophyes fleayi. Next base: position 255,109,043 of record NC_134405.1, on the reverse strand, counting down.
CAAGCATTTCCACTAATTTACAGTGTATTCTGAACACCTCACAATATAGTTATTAGTCCAAAACGTTGCAACAAGGTATCTTTCTGGACTGCGTAGAGGAGTGGGTCACCACAATATATATTAAAAACCCTGAACTTTTATGATTCGCACCAATAAATGTACCTGGACTGCGTAGAGGAGTGGGTCACCACAATATATATTAAAAACCCTGAACTTTTATGATTCGCACCAATAAATGTACCTGGACTGCGTAGAGGAGTGGGTCACCACAATATATATAATAAGAAAACCATCAACTTGTTTGATTCGCACCAATAAATGTACCTGGACTGCGTAGAGGAGTGGGTCACCACAATATATTAAAAACCCTGAACTTTTATGAATCGCACCAATAAATGTACCTGGACTGCGTAGAGGAGTGGGTCACCACAATATATATTAAAAACCCTGAATTTTTATGATTCGCACCAATAAATGTACCTGGACTGCGTAGAGGAGTGGGTCACCACAATATATTAAAAACCCTGAACTTTTATGAATCGCACCAATAAATGTACCTGGACTGCATAGAGGAGTGGGTCACCACAATATATTAAAAACCCTGAACTTTTATGATTCGCACCAATAAATGTACCTGGACTGCGTAGAGGAGTGGGTCACCACAATATATTAAAAACCCTGAACTTTTATGAATCGCACCAATAAATGTACCTGGACTGCGTAGAGGAGTGGGTCACCACAATATATATAATAAGAAAACCATCAACTTGTTTGATTCGCACCAATAAATGTACCTGGACTGCGTAGAGGAGTGGGTCACCACAATATATTAAAAACCCTGAACTTTTATGAATCGCACCAATAAATGTACCTGGACTGCGTAGAGGAGTGGGTCACCACAATATATATTAAAAACCCTGAATTTTTATGATTCGCACCAATAAATGTACCTGGACTGCGTAGAGGAGTGGGTCACCACAATATATTAAAAACCCTGAACTTTTATGAATCGCACCAATAAATGTACCTGGACTGCATAGAGGAGTGGGTCACCACAATATATTAAAAACCCTGAACTTTTATGATTCGCACCAATAAATGTACCTGGACTGCGTAGAGGAGTGGGTCACCACAATATATTAAAAACCCTGAACTTTTATGAATCGCACCAATAAATGTACCTGGACTGCGTAGAGGAGTGGGTCACCACAATATATATAATAAGAAAACCATCAACTTGTTTGATTCGCACCAATAAATGTACCTGGACTGCGTAGAGGAGTGGGTCACCACAATATATTAAAAACCCTGAACTTTTATGAATCGCACCAATAAATGTACCTGGACTGCCTAGAGGAATGGGCACTGGGCACCACAATAAAATATATAAAAAACCTTCAACAGGTCTGCATTACACTACACATACGGCTGCTCCTCCATCCTCTCCATCATATACATGTTGGAGTTTTAGCGTGTGACAACCTCTTGTTTTTGATAATGTCAGTGCATTTTGAATATTTTTCAATTTGCCCCACACCACTGAATGTACTTTATCTATGATACGCATCTATCTATCTTGACTGCGTAGTGTGGTGGCCCCGGTACACAATTTGGTACCGAGGCCACAATACCTCCTCCAAACATGGTACAGACAATTCGTCATTGAGATCCCATCAAGTATGTTAAAGACAGACAGGGTCCAAGTGTTATTGGTTGACTTTGTAAACCAAAAAACTGTCCCTGTTGCACATAGTCGTGCAATGAAGACTGACTTTTTCATTTAAAGGCACCATCTTTCAAGTGTAGTGTTTGTAAGTCTAAGTCATATTATACTTTTGGTAAAATTGGTTTATTTTGTTCCTCTTTATGGTAACTACTAATAGAATTAAAGTATTAAATAGAAGCGGCAGTTCCTCTTTATGGTAATTAGTAATAGAATTAAAGTATTAAATAGAATTAAAGTATGAAATAGAATTAAAGTATTAAATAGAATTAAAGTATTAAATAGAGTGGTATAGAGTTGTAGTGTGGTATAGATAGAGTGGTCCCCACAATATAATAATAAAACCCTCAACTGGTCTGAATTCCACCAAACAAGTATCTGGACTGCGTAGTGTGGTTGCCCCGGTACACAATTTGGTACCGAGGCCACAATATAATTAAAAAATTGGGCATCAACTGTCACCGTTGTTTAATATCTGATACACCTAAATATGGACTGCACAGTGGAGTGGCCCCGGTAGTAAATTTGGTGCCGGGGCCACAATACCTCCTCCAACTTCCAAGTGTAGTGTTTATAAAGACAGACAGCGTCGAAGTGTTATTAGTTGACTTTCTTAACCCTAAAATTGTCCCTGTTGCAAATATTCGTGCAATGGACAGTTACTTTTTTATTGAAAGACTCAAGCTTTCAAGTGTAGTGTTTATAAAATATAAACAACAATACAGTAGTTTTAGAGCACGTCAATACCTCTTGTTTTAAATTATGACAGGGCATTTTACTTTTGGTTTAATTTCTTGAATTTGTTTAAATTTGGTTTTACTTTTTGAACATGGCAAACGACTGTTGATTGGTCATATAATGCAAATAAAAAAGGTCCAAGATGGAATTGTCCTTGGGCCCTCACACCCACCCTTATGTTGTTGAAATAGGACATGCACACTTTAACAAACCAATCATTTCAGCGACAGGGCCTACCAAACAACTTTGGCTGAAATGATTGGTTTGTTTGGGCCCCCACACCAAAAAAGCTATTCATCTCTCCCTGTACAGACTAAACAGGCTCTACTGAGGCAAAATGTCGTCCTCATCCTCAACCTCTGATTCCTCTCCCCCTACAGTGTGTACTTCCTCCTCATCACACATTATCAATTCGTCCCCGCTGGACTCCACAACCACAGGTCCCTCTGTAGTATCTGGAGGGCAGTGCTGTACTTCATTGAGGAATTGATTATTCATTTTTATAAACATCATTTTTTCAACGTTGTGAGGAAGCAACCTCCTTCGCCGCTCACTGACCAGGTTCCCCGCTGCACTAAAAACTCTTTCCGAGTACACACTGGAGGGGGGACAACTCAGGTAAAATAGAGCCAGTTTGTACAGGGGCTTCCAAACTGCCTTTTGGAGTTCTACCACGTCACTACCTCTAGTTAATTTAGATTGCAAGGCTTGTAAATATAAATACTTTGAAGATAAAAAAAAGCAGGCTGCACAGACTGTGGAGCTAGAAAGTGAAATTAAATGGACCACGTTACTTTGGTGGCTATCTATGCCCCCCCCGCCCTACACTTGTAGTTGAATATAAATAAAGCAGCCTGCATAGACTGTAGAACTAGCAATTCAAATATACAAAGAAATGGACAAAGGCAGTTTGGTATCTGTCTGCATCAGATCCCCTCTCCACTAGGAGTAAAACAGAAAACTTTTCAGCCGTTATATAATCTAGAATATAAATAGAAATTGAGAAATGCAATTTGGTATCTGTCTGCATCATAATCATCAACATCCTCCTCAGCGCCAGCTACATCAATATCCTCCTCCCAGTGTACAACATTCACACCTTCATTAGCCAAATCTGTAACTGGACTGTGGGTGATCCTTCCAGCATATGCAGAGGGCGTGCTGCAAATGCTGGATGGAGTCACCTCTTCCCGTACAGTGATGGGAAGGTCAGGGTTCACAACCAACAACACCCTTGGACTCGCCTTGGGGATTTGTGATGTCATCTGTTTAGAAGGCAGAGTTCTTTGCTGTTTTGTTGTTGTTGCTGACAGCATAACTCTCTTAAATTTTTTGTAGGGGGGGGGAGGAGGGCTTAGATCCTTGGGTGAAGCTGGACCACTAGTCATGAACACGGGACAGGGCCTAAGCCGTTCCTTGCCACTACTTGTCGTAATTGGCATATTGCCAACTTTACGTTTCTCCTCAGATGATTTTAAGTTTCTTTTTTTGCTGTTTTTTGAGAACTTGGGCTTTTTGGATTTTACATGCCCTGTACTAGGAGATTGGGCATCGTGCTTGCCAGACGACGTTGATGGCATTTCATCGTCTATGTCATGACTAGTGGCAGCAGCTTCAGCATTAGGAGGAAGTGGGTCTTGATCTTTCCCTACTTTATCCTCCAAATTTTTGGTCTCCATTATATGTAGCACAAGATACTGCAGAATGTGTGAACTTGGTAATATTGCAGTACCAATGGACTTATACTGCTGGATTGGTTTTGCAAATTTGGTTATAATTATTATATATTTTTTTTTTTTAATTTTTTATTTTTTTTTACTTTTTTTTTATTTTTAAAAAACTTGGGAATAGTGGGGAAATAACTATGCCCTTAGAAGCACAGAGCACAGGACACAGCACCACTGGACTGAACAGGACACGGCACAGGACCCAGCAGCACTACGGAACTCAGCAGGACAGAGCACAGGACACAGCACCACTGGACTGATACTGCAGAATGTGTGAACTTTGTAATATTGCAGTACCAATGGACTTATATTGCTGGATTGGTTTTGCAAATTTGGTTATAATTATTATATTTTTTTTTATTTTTTTTTATTTTTTTTATTTTTTTACTTTTTTTTTATTTTTTAAAAACTTGGGAATAATGGGGAAATAACTATGCCCTTAGAAGCACAGAGCACAGGACACAGCACCACTGGACTGAACAGGACACGGCACAGGACCCAGCAGCACTACGGAACTCAGCAGGACAGAGCACAGGACACAGCACCACTGGACTGATACTGCAGAATGTGTAAACTTTGTAATATTGCAGTACCACTGGACTTTTACTGCTGAATGTGTGAACTTGGTAATATTGCAGTACCAATGGGCTTATACTGCAGGATTGGTTGTGCAAATTTTGTGGTAATTAAAAAAAATTAAAGTAGTTTTTGGTATTTTTTTAAAAAACTTTTTTTTATTTTTTTAAACACAGGGGAATATTGGGGAAATAACTATGCCCTTAGAAGCACAGAGCACAGGACACAGCACCACTGGACTGAACAGGACACAGCACAGGACCCAGCAGCACCACTGACCTCAGAAGGACAGAACACAGCACACAGCACCACTGGACTGATACTGCAGAACACAGCACAGCACAGCACAGCACAGAACAGCACAGAACTAAACAGCACAGCACAGAACTAAACAGCACAGCACGAGATCTACCAGGACAGAGGACCACCTAACACACCCTCCCTCTACCCTGATCAATGCCCGAGTGAAGATGGCGGCGACTAGCGGGGAATTTATAGGATCCGAGTATCGCGAGATCCGACAACGGGATTATGAGTCAGAGCCTCAGTTTCACATTTGAATTTGGCGCCAATACCCGGATCTGTCTCGGATCCGACTCGGATCCGCAACGTTCGGGTGGGCTCGGATTTCATAAATCCGAGTGCGCTCATCCCTAAATATAATATATGTCTAAAAAAAGTGATAAATGGCAAAAATGTCATTCTCATTTCAATATTAAATTAATAACACATCTTTGTGGGCATCTTAATTTTCTAAATAAATCAAATATATCTATTGTTGTGTCACTCATTTTATTAGCAGTTCCTTTTGCCTGCGTAGAATTCAAGATGGATCATTTACAATTTAGCATGTGGAGCTTGGCAGATGGAAGCGCTCTATCATGAGAGCAGGGCAGGGATATGAATGCACCTACTTATACACACACATACAAAAATGGGATTTTTTAGATGGAATGAGATAAACCAGAGGAGAATGGAAGGAGTAGAGAAGGTGCATTTATTTAGTGGGGTCTGCAGAACGCACACACTATATACAGGAAAGAGCGCATTTTACACAGGAAAGAGCACACTATATACAGAAAAGAGCACACTATATACAGGAAAGAGCACACTATATACTAGAAAGAGAACACTATATACAGGAAAGAGCACACTATATACTGGAAAGAGAACACTATATACAGGAAAGAGCACACTATATACTGGAAAGAGAACACTATATACAGGAAAGAGCACACTTTATAGAGGAAAGAGCACACTATATACAGGAAAGAGCACACTTTATACAGGAAAGAGCACACTATATACAGTAAAGAGCATACTTTACACAGGAAAGAGCACACTTTGTACAGGAAGGAGCACACTTTATACAGGAAAGAGCACACTATAAACAAGAAAGAGCACACTATATACAGGAAAGAGCACACTTTATACAGGAAAGAGCACACTATATAAAGGAAAGAGCACACTTTATACAGGAAAGAGCACACTTTATACAGGAAAGAGCACACTATATACATTAAAGCGCACACTTTACACAGGAAAGAGCACACTTTATACAGGAAAGAGCACACTATATACATTAAAGAGCACACTTTACACAGGGAAGAACACACTTTATAGAGGAAACAGCACACTTTACACATGAAAGAGCACACTTTATACAGGAAAGAGCACACTTTACACAGGAAAGAACACATTTTATACAGGAAAGAGCACACTTTACACCGGAAAGAACACACTTTATACAGGAAAGAGTACACTTTACACAGGAAAGAGCACACTTTATACAGGAAAGAACACACTTTACACAGGAAAGAACACACTTTATACAGGAAAGAGCACACTTTACACAGGAAAGAACACACTTTATACAGAAAAGAGCCCACTTTATACTGGAAAGAACAAACTACAGGAAAGAACACACTTCATATGGGAAAGAACACACTTTTGCACAGGAAAGAGCACACTTTATACTGAAAAGTGCACACTTTATACTAGAGATGAGCGGGCTCGGATATCTGAAATCCGAGCCCACCTGAACGTTGCCGATCTGAGCCGGATCCGAGACAGATCCGGGTATTCCCGCCAATTGCAAAACAGAAACCGAGGCTCTGAGTCATAATCCCGCTGTCGGATCTCGCGATACTTGGATCCTATAAATTCCCCGCTAGTCGCCGCCATCTTCACTCGGGCATTGATCAGGGTAGAGGGAGGTTGTGTTAGGTGGTCCGCTGTCCTGCTATATCTCGTGCTGTGCTGTTCAGTTCTGTGCTGTGCTGTGCTGTGCTGTGTTCTGCTCAGTCCAGTGGTGCTGTGTCCTGTGCTCTGTCCTTCTGAGTTCAGTGGTGCTGCTGGGTCCTGTGCTGTGTCCTGTTCAGTCCAGTGGTGCTGTGTCCTGTGCTCTGTCCTTCTAAGGGCATTGTTATTTCCCCATTATTCCCAAATTATAAAAAATTTCAAAAAAAGTTATAAAAAAAATAAAAAAAGAAATTATAAAAAAAATAAAAAAATATCCCAAAACAATCCTGCAGTATAAGTCCATTGGTATACTGCTATATTACAAAGTTCACTGATTCAGCAGTATAAGTCCAGTGGTACTTCTATATTACAATTTCACTGATTCAGCAGTATAAGTCCAGTGGTACTGATATATTACAAAGTTTACTGATTCAGCAGTATAAGTCCAGTGGTACTGCTATTACAAGGTTCACTGATTCAGCAGTATAAGTCCAGTGGTACTGATATATTACAAAGTTCACTGATTCAGCAGTATAAGTCCAGTGGTACTGATATTAGGGATGAGCGCACTCGGATTTATGAAATCCGAGCCCACCCGAACGTTGCGGATCCGAGTCGGATCCGAGACAGATCCGGGTATTGGCGCCAAATTCAAATGTGAAACTGAGGCTCTGACTCATAATCCCGTTGTCGGATCTCGCGATACTCGGATCCTATAAATTCCCCGCTAGTCGCCGCCATCTTCACTCGGGCATTGATCAGGGTAGAGGGAGGGTGTGTTAGGTGGTCCTCTGTCCTGGTAGATCTCGTGCTGTGCTGTTTAGTTCTGTGCTGTGCTGTTTAGTTCTGTGCTGTGCTGTGCTGTGCTGTGCTGTGCTGTGTTCTGCAGTATCAGTCCAGTGGTGCTGTGTGCTGTGCTCTGTCCTTCTGAGGTCAGTGGTGCTGCTGGGTCCTGTGCTGTGTCCTGTTCAGTCCAGTGGTGCTGTGTCCTGTGCTCTGTGCTTCTAAGGGCATAGTTATTTCCCCAATATTCCCCTGTGTTTAAAAAAATAAAAAAAAGTTTTTTAAAAAATACCAAAAACAACTTTAATTTTTTTTAATTACCACAAAATTTGCACAACCAATCCTGCAGTATAAGCCCATTGGTACTGCAATATTACCAAGTTCACACATTCAGCAGTAAAAGTCCAGTGGTACTGCAATATTACAAAGTTTACACATTCTGCAGTATCAGTCCAGTGGTGCTGTGTCCTGTGCTCTGTGCTTCTAAGGGCATAGTTATTTCCCCATTATTCCCAAGTTTTTAAAAAATAAAAAAAAAGTAAAAAAAAATAAAAAATTTAAAAAAAAAAAAAAATATATAATAATTATAACCAAATTTGCAAAACCAATCCAGCAGTATAATCCATTGGTACTGCAATATTACAAAGTTCACACATTCTGCAGTATCAGTCCAGTGGTGCTGTGTCCTGTGCTCTGTCCTGCTGAGGTCCGTAGTGCTGCTGGGTCCTGTGCCGTGTCCTGTTCAGTCCAGTGGTGCTGTGTCCTGTGCTCTGTGCTTCTAAGGGCATAGTTATTTCCCCACTATTCCCAAGTTTTTTAAAAATAAAAAAAAAGTAAAAAAAAATAAAAAATTAAAAAAAAAAAAATATATAATAATTATAACCAAATTTGCAAAACCAATACAGCAGTATAAGTCCATTGGTACTGCAATATTACCAAGTTCACACATTCTGCAGTATCTTGTGCTACATATAATGGAGACCAAAAATTTGGAGGATAAAGTAGGGAAAGATCAAGACCCACTTCCTCCTAATGCTGAAGCTGCTGCCACTAGTCATGACATAGACGATGAAATGCCATCAACGTCGTCTTCCAAGCCCGATGCCCAATCTCGTAGTACCGGGCATGTAAAATCCAAAAAGCCCAAGTTAAGAAAAAGTAGCAAAAAGAGAAACTTAAAATCATCTGAGGAGAAACGTAAAGTTGCCAATATGCCATTTACGACACGGAGTGGCAAGGAACGGCTTAGGCCCTGGCCCGTGTTCATGACTAGTGGTCCATCTTCACCCAAGGAGCTTAGCCCTCCTCCTCCCCCCCCCCTACAAAAAATTGAAGAGAGTTATGCTGTCAGCAACAAAACAGCAAACAACTCTGCCTTCTAAAGAGAAATTATCACAAATCCACAAGGCGAGTCCAAGGATGTTGGTGGTTGTCAAGCCTGACCTTCCCATCACTGTACGGGAAGAGGTGGCTCGGGAGGAGGCTATTGATGATGTAGCTGGCGCTGTGGAGGAACTTGATGATGAGGATGGTGATGTGGTTATTGTAAATGAGGCACCAGGGGGGGAAACAGCTGATGTCCATGGGATGAAAAAGCCCATCGTCATGCCTGGTCAGAAGACCAAAAAATGCACCTCTTCGGTCTGGAGTTATTTTTATCCAAATCCAGACAACCAATGTATGGCCATATGTAGCTTATGTAAAGCTCAAATAAGCAGGTGTAAGGATCTTGCCCACCTAGGAACATCCTCCCTTATACGTCACCTGAATAACCTTCATAGTTCAGTGGTTAGTTCAGGAACTGGGGCTAGGACCCTCATCGGTACAGGGACACCTAAATCCCGTGGTCCAGTTGGATACACACCAGCAACACCCTCCTCGTCAACTTCCTCCACAATCTCCATCAGATTCAGTCCTGCAGCCCAAGTCAGCAGCCAGACTGAGTCCTCCTCAATACGGGATTCATCCGAGGAATCCTGCAGCGGTACGCCTACTACTGCCACTGCTGCTGTTGCTGCTGTTAGTCGGTCATCTTCCCAGAGGGGAAGTCGTAAGACCGCTAAGTCTTTCACAAAACAATTGACCGTCCAACAGTCGTTTGCCATGACCACAAAATACGATAGTAGTCACCCTATTGCAAAGTGTATAACTGCGGCTGTAACTGCAATGTTGGTGTTAGACGTGCGCCCGGTGTCCGCCATCAGTGGAGTGGGATTTAGAGGGTTGATGGAGGTATTGTGTCCCCGGTACCAAATCCCCTCGAGATTCCACTTCACTAGGCAGGCGATACCAAAAATGTACAGAGAAGTACGATCAAGTGTCCTCAGTGCTCTTAAAAATGCGGTTGTACCCACTGTCCACTTAACCACGGACATGTGGACAAGTGGTTCTGGGCAAACGAAGGACTATATGACTGTGACAGCCCACTGGGTAGATGCATCCCCTTCCGCAGCAACAGCAACAGCTGCATCAGTAGCAGCATCTACAAAATGGCTGCTCATGCAAAGGCAGGCAACATTGTGTATTACAGGCTTTAATAAGAGGCACAACGCTGACAACATATTAGAGAAAATGAGGGAAATTATCTCCCAGTGGCTTACCCCACTTAGACTCTCATGGGGATTTGTGGTGTCAGACAATGCCAGTAACATTGTGCGGGCATTAAATATGGGCAATTTCCAGCACGTCCCATGTTTTGCCCACACCATTAATTTGGTGGTGCAGCATTACCTCAAGAGTGACAGGGGTGTGCAGGAGATGCTTGCGGTGGCGCGCAAAATTGCTGGACACTTTCGGCATTCAGCCAGTGCCTACCGCAGACTAGAGGCACATCAAAAAAGCATGAACCTGCCCTGCCATCACCTCAAACAAGAGGTTGTGACGCGCTGGAACTCCACCCTCTATATGCTGCAGAGGATGGAGGAGCAGCAAAAGGCCATTCAGGCCTACACAGCCACCTACGACATAGGCAAAGGAGTGGGGATGCGCCTCAGTCAAGCGCAGTGGAGACTGATTTCCGTGTTGTGCAAGGTTCTGCTGCCATTTGAACTTGCCACACGAGAAGTCAGTTCCGACACTGCCAGCTTGAGTCAGGTCATTCCCCTGATCAGGCTGTTGCAGAAGCAGCTGGAGAAAGTGAGGGAGGAGCTGGTAAGCCATTGCGATTACACCAAGCATGTAGCTCTTGTGGATGTAGCCCTTCGTACGCTTTGCCAGGATCCGAGGGTGGTCACTCTTTTAAAGTCAGAGGAATACATTCTGGCCACAGTGCTCGATCCTCGGTTTAAAGCGTATGTTGTGTCTCTGTTTCCGGCGGACACAAGTCTACAGCGGTGCAAAGACCTGCTGGTCAGGAGATTGTCCTCTGAAGAGGACCGTGACATGCCAACAGCTCCACCCTCATTTTCTTCCACATCTATGGCTGCGAGGAAAAAGCTCAGTTTTCCCAAAAGAGGCACTGGCGGGGATGCTGATAACATCTGGTCCGGACTGAAGGACCTGCCAACCATTGCAGACATGTCTACTCTCGCTGCATTGGATGCTGTCACATAGAAAAAATTGTGGATGATTACTTTGCTGACACCATCCAAGTAGACATGTCAGACAGTCCATATTGTTACTGGCAGGAAAAAAAGGCAGTTTGGAAGCCCCTGTACAAACTGGCTCTATTTTACCTGAGTTGTCCCCCCTCCAGTGTGTACTCGGAAAGAGTTTTTAGTGCAGCGGGGAACCTGGTCAGTGAGCGGCGAAGGAGGTTGCTTCCTCACAACGTTGAAAAAATGATGTTTATAAAAATGAATAATCAATTCCTCAATGAAGTACAGCACTGCCCTCCAGATACTACAGAGGGACCTGTGGTTGTGGAGTCCAGCGGGACGAATTGATAATGTGTGATGAGGAGGAAGTACACACTGTAGGGGGAGAGGAATCAGAGGTTGAGGATGAGGACGACATCTTGCCTCAGTAGAGCCTGTTTAGTCTGTACAGGGAGAGATGAATAGCTTTTTTGGTGTGGGGGCCCAAACAAACCAATCATTTCAGCCAAAGTTGTTTGGTAGGCCCTGTCGCTGAAATGATTGGTTTGTTAAAGTGTGCATGTCCTATTTCAACAACATAAGGGTGGGTGTGAGGGCCCAAGGACAATTCCATCTTGGACCTTTTTTTTTTGCATTATATGACCAATCAACAGTCGTTTGCCATGTTCAAAAAGTAAAACCAAATTTAAAAAAATTCAAGAAATTAAACCAAAAGTAAAATGCCCTGTCATAATTTAAAACAAGAGGTATTGACGTGCTCTAAAACTACTGTATTGTTGTTTATATTTTATAAACACTACACTTGAAAGCTTGAGTCTTTCAATAAAAAAGTGTCCATTGCACGAATATTTGCAACAGGGACAATTTTAGGGTTAAGAAAGTCAACTAATAACACTTCGATGCTGTCTGTCTTTATAAACACTACACTTGGAAGTTGGAGGAGGTATTGTGGCCCCGGCACCAAATTTACTACCGGGGCCACTCCACTGTGCAGTCCATATTTAGGTGTATCAGATATTAAACAACGGTGACAGTTGATGCCCAATTTTTTAATTATATTGTGGCCTCGGTACCAAATTGTGTACCGGGGCCACCACACTACGCAGTCCAGATACTTGTTTGGTGGAATTCAGACCAGTTGAGGGTTTTATTATTATATTGTGGGGACCACTCTATCTATACCACACTACAACTCTACACCACTCTATTTAATACTTTAATTCTATTTAATACTTTAATTCTATTTCATACTTTAATTCTATTTAATACTTTAATTCTATTTCATACTTTAATTCTATTTAATACTTTAATTCTATTACTAATTACCATAAAGAGGAACTGCCGCTTCTATTTAATACTTTAATTCTATTAGTAGTTACCATAAAGAGGAACAAAATAAACCAATTTTACCAAAAGTATAATATGACTTAGACTTACAAACACTACACTTGAAAGATGGTGCCTTTAAATGAAAAAGTCAGTCTTCATTGCACGACTATGTGCAACAGGGACAGTTTTTTGGTTTACAAAGTCAACCAATAACACTTGGACCCTGTCTGTCTTTAACATACTTGATGGGATCTCAATGACGAATTGTCTGTACCATGTTTGGAGGAGGTATTGTGGCCCCGGTATCAAATTGGGTACCGGGGCCACCCCACTAGGCAGTCCAGATACTTGTTTGGTGGAATTCTGACACGTGGAGGGTGTATTTATTTTATTGTGGCCCCGGTATCAAATTGGGTACCGGGGCCACCCCACTACGCAGTCCAGATACTTGTTTGGTGGAATTCTGACACGTGGAGGGTGTATTTATTTTATTGTGGCCCCGGTATCAAATTGGGTACCGGGGCCACCCCACTACGCAGTCCACATACTTGTTTGGTGGAATTCTGACACGTGGAGGGTTTTTTAATTATATTGTGGCCTCGGTACCAAATTGTGTACCGGGGCCACCACACTACGCAGTCAAGATAGATAGATGCGTATCATAGATAAAGTACATTCAGTGGTGTGGGGCAAATTGAAAAATATTCAAAATGCACTGACATTATCAAAAACAAGAGGTTGTCACACGCTAAAACTCCAACATGTATATGATGGAGAGGATGGAGGAGCAGCCGTATGTGTAGTGTAATGCAGACCTGTTGAAGGTTTTTTATATATTTTATTGTGGTGCCCAGTGCCCACTCCTCTAGGCAGTCCAGGTACATTTATTGGTGCGATTCATAAAAGTTCAGGGTTTTTAATATATTGTGGTGACCCACTCCTCTACGCAGTCCAGGTACATTTATTGGTGCGATTCATAAAAGTTCAGGGTTTTTAATATATTGTGGTGACCCACTCCTCTACGCAGTCCAGGTACATTTATTGGTGCGAATCAAACAAGTTGATGGTTTTCTTATTATATATATTGTGGTGACCCACTCCTCTACGCAGTCCAGGTACATTTATTGGTGCGATTCATAAAAGTTCAGGGTTTTTAATATATTGTGGTGACCCACTCCTCTACGCAGTCCAGGTACATTTATTGGTGCGATTCATAAAAGTTCAGGGTTTTTAATATATTGTGGTGACCCACTCCTCTACGCAGTCCAGGTACATTTATTGGTGCGAATCAAACAAGTTGATGGTTTTCTTATTATATATATTGTGGTGACCCACTCCTCTACGCAGTCCAGGTACATTTATTGGTGCGATTCATAAAAGTTCAGGGTTTTTAATATATTGTGGTGACCCACTCCTCTACGCAGTCCAGGTACATTTATTGGTGCGAATCAAACAAGTTGATGGTTTTCTTATTATATATATTGTGGTGACCCACTCCTCTACGCAGTCCAGGTACATTTATTGGTGCGATTCATAAAAGTTCAGGGTTTTTAATATATTGTGGTGACCCACTCCTCTACGCAGTCCAGGTACATTTATTGGTGCGAATCAAACAAGTTGATGGTTTTCTTATTATATATATTGTGGTGACCCACTCCTCTACGCAGTCTAGGTACATTTATTGGTGCGATTCATAAAAGTTCAGGGTTTTTAATATATTGTGGTGACCCACTCCTCTACGCAGTCCAGGTACATTTATTGGTGCGAATCAAACAAGTTGATGGTTTTCTTATTATATATATTGTGGTGACCCACTCCTCTACGCAGTCCAGGTACATTTATTGGTGCGATTCATAAAAGTTCAGGGTTTTTAATATATATTGTGGTGACCCACTCCTCTACGCAGTCCAGGTACATTTATTGGTGCGATTCATAAAAGTTCAGGGTTTTTAATATATTGTGGTGACCCACTCCTCTACGCAGTCCAGGTACATTTATTGGTGCGAATCAAACAAGTTGATGGTTTTCTTATTATATATATTGTGGTGACCCACTCCTCTACGCAGTCCAGGTACATTTATTGGTGCGATTCATAAAAGTTCAGGGTTTTTAATATATTGTGGTGACCCACTCCTCTACGCAGTCCAGGTACATTTATTGGTGCGAATCAAACAAGTTGATGGTTTCTTATTATATATATTGTGGTGACCCACTCCTCTACGCAGTCCAGGTACATTTATTGGTGCGAATCAAACAAGTTGATGGTTTTCTTATTATATATATTGTGGTGACCCACTCCTCTACGCAGTCCAGGTACATTTATTGGTGCGATTCATAAAAGTTCAGGGTTTTTAATATATTGTGGTGACCCACTCCTCTACGCAGTCCAGGTACATTTATTGGTGCGAATCAAACAAGTTGATGGTTTTCTTATTATATATATTGTGGTGACCCACTCCTCTACGCAGTCCAGGTACATTTATTGGTGCGAATCAAACAAGTTGATGGTTTTCTTATTATATATATTGTGGTGACCCACTCCTCTACGCAGTCCAGGTACATTATTGGTGCGATTCATAAAAGTTCAGGGTTTTTAATATATTGTGGTGACCCACTCCTCTACGCAGTCCAGGTACATTTATTGGTGCGAATCAAACAAGTTGATGGTTTTCTTATTATATATATTGTGGTGACCCACTCCTCTACGCAGTCCAGGTACATTTATTGGTGCGATTCATAAAAGTTCAGGGTTTTTAATATATATTGTGGTGACCCACTCCTCTACGCAGTCCAGGTACATTTATTGGTGCGATTCATAAAAGTTCAGGTTTTTAATATATTGTGGTGACCCACTCCTCTACGCAGTCCAGGTACATTTATTAGTGCGAATCAAACAAGTTGATGGTTTTCTTATTATATATATTGTGGTGACCCACTCCTCTGCGCAGTCCAGGTACATTTATTGGTGCGATTCATAAAAGTTCAGGGTTTTTAATATATTGTGGTGACCCACTCCTCTACGCAGTCCAGGTACATTTATTGGTGCGAATCAAACAAGTTGATGGTTTTCTTATTATATATATTGTGGTGACCCACTCCTCTACGCAGTCCAGGTACATTTATTGGTGCGATTCATAAAAGTTCAGGGTTTTTAATATATTGTGGTGACCCACTCCTCTACGCAGTCCAGGTACATTTATTGGTGCGAATCAAACAAGTTGATGGTTTCTTATTATATATATTGTGGTGACCCACTCCTCTACGCAGTCCAGGTACATTTATTGGTGCGATTCATAAAAGTTCAGGGTTTTTAATATATATTGTGGTGACCCACTCCTCTACGCAGTCCAGGTACATTTATTGGTGCGAATCATAAAAGTTCAGGGTTTTTAATATATATTGTGGTGACCCACTCCTCTACGCAGTCCAGGTACATTTATTGGTGCGATTCATAAAAGTTCAGGGTTTTTAATATAATGTGGTGACCCACTCCTCTACGCAGTCCAGGTACATTTATTGGTGCGAATCAAACAAGTTGATGGTTTTCTTATTATATATATTGTGGTGACCCACTCCTCTACGCAGTCCAGGTACATTTATTGGTGCGAATCATAAAAGTTCAGGGTTTTTAATATATATTGTGGTGACCCACTCCTCTACGCAGTCCAGGTACATTTATTGGTGCGATTCATAAAAGTTCAGGGTTTTTAATATATTGTGGTGACCCACTCCTCTACGCAGTCCAGGTACATTTATTGGTGCGAATCAAACAAGTTGATGGTTTTTTTATTATATATATTGTGGTGACCCACTCCTCTACGCAGTCCAGGTACATTTATTGGTGCGATTCATAAAAGTTCAGGGTTTTTAATATATTGTGGTGACCCACTCCTCTACGCAGTCCAGGTACATTTATTGGTGCGAATCAAACAAGTTGATGGTTTTCTTATTATATATATTGTGGTGACCCACTCCTCTACGCAGTCCAGGTACATTTATTGGTGCGAATCATAAAAGTTCAGGGTTTTTAATATATATTGTGGTGACCCACTCCTCTACGCAGTCCAGGTACATTTATTGGTGCGATTCATAAAAGTTCAGGGTTTTTAATATAATGTGGTGACCCACTCCTCTACGCAGTCCAGGTACATTTATTGGTGCGAATCAAACAAGTTGATGGTTTTCTTATTATATATATTGTGGTGACCCACTCCTCTACGCAGTCCAGGTACATTTATTGGTGCGAATCATAAAAGTTCAGGGTTTTTAATATATATTGTGGTGACCCACTCCTCTACGCAGTCCAGGTACATTTATTGGTGCGAATCATAAAAGTTCAGGGTTTTTAATATATATTGTGGTGACCCACTCCTCTACGCAGTCCAGGTACATTTATTGGTGCGATTCATAAAAGTTCAGGGTTTTTAATATAATGTGGTGACCCACTCCTCTACGCAGTCCAGGTAACATTTATTGGTGCGAATCAAACAAGTTGATGGTTTTCTTATTATATATATTGTGGTGACCCACTCCTCTACGAAGTCCAGGTACATTTATTGGTGCGATTCATAAAAGTTCAGGGTTTTTAATATATTGTGGTGACCCACTCCTCTACGCAGTCCAGGTACATTTATTGGTGCGAATCAAACAAGTTGATGGTTTTTTTATTATATATATTGTGGTGACCCACTCCTCTACGCAGTCCAGGTACATTTATTGGTGCGATTCATAAAAGTTCAGGGTTTTTAATATATTGTGGTGACCCACTCCTCTACGCAGTCCAGGTACATTTATTGGTGCGAATCAAACAAGTTGATGGTTTTCTTATTATATATTGTGGTGACCCACTCCTCTACGCAGTCCAGGTACATTTATTGGTGTGATTCATAAAAGTTCAGGGTTTTTAATATATTGTGGTGACCCACTCCTCTACGCAGTCCAGGTACATTTATTGGTGCGAATCAAACAAGTTGATGGTTTTCTTATTATATATATTGTGGTGACCCACTCCTCTACGCAGTCCAGGTACATTTATTGGTGCGATTCATAAAAGTTCAGGGTTTTTAATATATATTGTGGTGACCCACTCCTCTACGCAGTCCAGGTACATTTATTGGTGCGAATCATAAAAGTTAAGGGTTTTTATATATATTGTGGTGACCCACTCCTCTACGCAGTCCAGGTACATTTATTGGTGCGATTCATAAAAGTCAGGGTTTTTAATATATTGTGGTGACCCACTCCTCTACGCAGTCCAGGTACATTTATTGGTGCGAATCAAACAAGTTGATGGTTTTCTTATTAAATATATTGTGGTGACCCACTCCTCTACGCAGTCCAGGTACATTTATTGGTGCGATTCATAAAAGTTCAGGGTTTTTAATATATTGTGGTGACCCACTCCTCTACGCAGTCCAGGTACATTTATTGGTGCGAATCAAACAAGTTGATGGTTTTCTTATTATATATATTGTGGTGACCCACTCCTCTACGCAGTCCAGGTACATTTATTGGTGCGATTCATAAAAGTTCAGGGTTTTTAATATATTGTGGTGACCCACTCCTCTACGCAGTCCAGGTACATTTATTGGTGCGAATCAAACAAGTTGATGGTTTTCTTATTATATATATTGTGGTGACCCACTCCTCTACGCAGTCCAGGTACATTTATTGGTGCGATTCATAAAAGTTCAGGGTTTTTAATATATATTGTGGTGACCCACTCCTCTACGCAGTCCAGGTACATTTATTGGTGCGATTCATAAAAGTTCAGGGTTTTTAATATATTGTGGTGACCCACTCCTCTACGCAGTCCAGGTACATTTATTGGTGCGAATCAAACAAGTTGATGGTTTTCTTATTATATATATTGTGGTGACCCACTCCTCTACGCAGTCCAGGTACATTTATTGGTGCGATCATAAAAGTTCAGGGTTTTTAATATATTGTGGTGACCCACTCCTCTACGCAGTCCAGGTACATTTATTGGTGCGAATCAAACAAGTTGATGGTTTTCTTATTATATATATTGTGGTGACCCACTCCTCTACGCAGTCCAGGTACATTTATTGGTGCGATTCATAAAAGTTCAGGGTTTTTAATATATTGTGGTGACCCACTCCTCTACGCAGTCCAGGTACATTTATTGGTGCGAATCAAACAAGTTGATGGTTTTCTTATTATATATATTGTGGTGACCCACTCCTCTACGCAGTCCAGGTACATTTATTGGTGCGATTCATAAAAGTTCAGGGTTTTTAAATATATTGTGGTGACCCACTCCTCTACGCAGTCCAGGTACATTTATTGGTGCGAATCATAAAAGTTCAGGGTTTTTAATATATATTGTGGTGACCCACTCCTCTACGCAGTCCAGGTACATTTATTGGTGCGATTCATAAAAGTTCAGGGTTTTTAATATATTGTGGTGACCCACTCCTCTACGCAGTCCAGGTACATTTATTGGTGCGAATCAAACAAGTTGATGGTTTTCTTATTATATATATTGTGGTGACCCACTCCTCTACGCAGTCCAGGTACATTTATTGGTGCGATTCATAAAAGTTCAGGGTTTTTAATATATTGTGGTGACCCACTCCTCTACGCAGTCCAGGTACATTTATTGGTGCGAATCAAACAAGTTGATGGTTTTCTTATTATATATATTGTGGTGACCCACTCCTCTACGCAGTCCAGGTACATTTATTGGTGCGATTCATAAAAGTTCAGGGTTTTTAATATATTGTGGTGACCCACTCCTCTACGCAGTCCAGGTACATTTATTGGTGCGAATCAAACAAGTTGATGGTTTTCTTATTATATATATTGTGGTGACCCACTCCTCTACGCAGTCCAGGTACATTTATTGGTGCGATTCATAAAAGGTTCAGGGTTTTTAATATATTGTGGTGACCCACTCCTCTACGCAGTCCAGGTACATTTATTGGTGCGATTCATAAAAGTTCAGGGTTTTTAATATATTGTGGTGACCCACTCCTCTACGCAGTCCAGGTACATTTATTGGTGCGAATCAAACAAGTTGATGGTTTTCTTATTATATATATTGTGGTGACCCACTCCTCTACGCAGTCCAGGTACATTTATTGGTGCGATTCATAAAAGTTCAGGGTTTTTAATATATTGTGGTGACCCACTCCTCTACGCAGTCCAGGTACATTTATTGGTGCGAATCAAACAAGTTGATGGTTTTCTTATTATATATATTGTGGTGACCCACTCCTCTACGCAGTCCAGGTACATTTATTGGTGCGATTCATAAAAGTTCAGGGTTTTTAATATATTGTGGTGACCCACTCCTCTACGCAGTCCAGGTACATTTATTGGTGCGAATCAAACAAGTTGATGGTTTTCTTATTATGTATATTGTGGTGACCCACTCCTCTACGCAGTCCAGGTACATTTATTGGTGCGATTCATAAAAGTTCAGGGTTTTTAATATATATTGTGGTGACCCACTCCTCTACGCAGTCCAGGTACATTTATTGGTGCGAATCATAAAAGTTCAGGGTTTTTAATATATATTGTGGTGACCCACTCCTCTACGCAGTCCAGGTACATTTATTGGTGCGATTCATAAAAGTTCAGGGTTTTTAATATAATGTGGTGACCCACTCCTCTACGCAGTCCAGGTACATTTATTGGTGCGAATCAAACAAGTTGATGGTTTTCTTATTATATATATTGTGGTGACCCACTCCTCTACGCAGTCCAGGTACATTTATTGGTGCGATTCATAAAAGTTCAGGGTTTTTAATATATTGTGGTGACCCACTCCTCTACGCAGTCCAGGTACATTTATTGGTGCGAATCAAACAAGTTGATGGTTTTTTTATTATATATATTGTGGTGACCCACTCCTCTACGCAGTCCAGGTACATTTATTGGTGCGATTCATAAAAGTTCAGGGTTTTTAATATATTGTGGTGACCCACTCCTCTACGCAGTCCAGGTACATTTATTGGTGCGAATCAAACAAGTTGATGGTTTTCTTATTATATATATTGTGGTGACCCACTCCTCTACGCAGTCCAGGTACATTTATTGGTGTGATTCATAAAAGTTCAGGGTTTTTAATATATTGTGGTGACCCACTCCTCTACGCAGTCCAGGTACATTTATTGGTGCGAATCAAACAAGTTGATGGTTTTCTTATTATATATATTGTGGTGACCCACTCCTCTACGCAGTCCAGGTACATTTATTGGTGCGATTCATAAAAGTTCAGGGTTTTTAATATATATTGTGGTGACCCACTCCTCTACGCAGTCCAGGTACATTTAATGGTGCGAATCATAAAAGTTCAGGGTTTTTAATATATATTGTGGTGACCCACTCCTCTACGCAGTCCAGGTACATTTATTGGTGCGAATCATAAAAGTTCAGGGTTTTTAATATATTGTGGTGACCCACTCCTCTACGCAGTCCAGGTACATTTATTGGTGCGAATCAAACAAGTTGATGGTTTTCTTATTATATATATTGTGGTGACCCACTCCTCTACGCAGTCCAGGTACATTTATTGGTGCGATTCATAAAAGTTCAGGGTTTTTAATATATATTGTGGTGACCCACTCCTCTACGCAGTCCAGGTACATTTATTGGTGCGAATCATAAAAGTTCAGGGTTTTTAATATATTGTTGTGACCCACTCCTCTACGCAGTCCAGGTACATTTATTGGTGCGAATCAAACAAGTTGATGGTTTTCTTATTATATATATTGTGGTGACCCACTCCTCTACGCAGTCCAGGTACATTTATTGGTGCGATTCATAAAAGTTCAGGGTTTTTAATATATATTGTGGTGACCCACTCCTCTACGCAGTCCAGGTACATTTATTGGTGCGAATCATAAAAAGTTAAGGGTTTTTTAATATATATTGTGGTGACCCACTCCTCTACGCAGTCCAGGTACATTTATTGGTGGCGAATCATAAAAGTTCAGGGTTTTTAATATATTGTGGTGACCCACTCCTCTACGCAGTCCAGGTACATTTATTGGTGCGAATCAAACAAGTTGATGGTTTTCTTATTATATATATTGTGGTGACCCACTCCTCTACGCAGTCCAGGTACATTTATTGGTGCGATTCATAAAAGTTCAGGGTTTTTAATATATTGTGGTGACCCACTCCTCTACGCAGTCCAGGTACATTTATTGGTGCGAATCAAACAAGTTGATGGTTTTCTTATTATATATATTGTGGTGACCCACTCCTCTACGCAGTCCAGGTACATTTATTGGTGCGATTCATAAAAGTTCAGGGTTTTTAATATATTGTGGTGACCCACTCCTCTACGCAGTCCAGGTACATTTATTGGTGCGAATCAAACAAGTTGATGGTTTTCTTATTATATATATTGTGGTGACCCACTCCTCTACGCAGTCCAGGTACATTTATTGGTGCGATTCATAAAAGTTCAGGGTTTTTAATATATATTGTGGTGACCCACTCCTCTACGCAGTCCAGGTACATTTATTGGTGCGATTCATAAAAGTTCAGGGTTTTTAATATATTGTGGTGACCCACTCCTCTACGCAGTCCAGGTACATTTATTGGTGCGAATCAAACAAGTTGATGGTTTTCTTATTATATATATTGTGGTGACCCACTCCTCTACGCAGTCCAGGTACATTTATTGGTGCGATTCATAAAAGTTCAGGGTTTTTAATATATTGTGGTGACCCACTCCTCTACGCAGTCCAGGTACATTTATTGGTGCGAATCAAACAAGTTGATGGTTTTCTTATTATATATATTGTGGTGACCCACTCCTCTACGCAGTCCAGGTACATTTATTGGTGCGATTCATAAAAGTTCAGGGTTTTTAATATATATTGTGGTGACCCACTCCTCTACGCAGTCCAGGTACATTTATTGGTGCGAATCATAAAAGTTCAGGGTTTTTAATATATATTGTGGTGACCCACTCCTCTACGCAGTCCAGGTACATTTATTGGTGCGATTCATAAAAGTTCAGGGTTTTTAATATAATGTGGTGACCCACTCCTCTACGCAGTCCAGGTACATTTATTGGTGCGAATCAAACAAGTTGATGGTTTTCTTATTATATATATTGTGGTGACCCACTCCTCTACGCAGTCCAGGTACATTTATTGGTGCGATTCATAAAAGTTCAGGGTTTTTAATATATTGTGGTGACCCACTCCTCTACGCAGTCCAGGTACATTTATTGGTGCGAATCAAACAAGTTGATGGTTTTTTATTATATATATTGTGGTGACCCACTCCTCTACGCAGTCCAGGTACATTTATTGGTGCGATTCATAAATGTTCAGGGTTTTAATATATTGTGGTGACCCACTCCTCTACGCAGTCCAGGCTACCACATTATTGGTGCGAATCAAACAAGTTGATGGTTTTCTTATTATATATATTGTGGTGACCCACTCCTCTACGCAGTCCAGGTACATTTATTGGTGCGATTCATAAAAGTTCAGGGTTTTTAATATATTGTGGTGACCCACTCCTCTACGCAGTCCAGGTACATTTATTGGTGCGATTCATAAAAGTTCAGGGTTTTTAATATATTGTGGTGACCCACTCCTCTACGCAGTCCAGGTACATTTATTGGTGCGAATCAAACAAGTTGATGGTTTTCTTATTATATATATTGTGGTGACCCACTCCTCTACGCAGTCCAGGTACATTTATTGGTGCGATTCATAAAAGTTCAGGGTTTTTAATATATTGTGGTGACCCACTCCTCTACGCAGTCCAGGACATTTATTGGTGCGAATCAAACAAGTTGATGGTTTCTTATTATATATATTGTGGTGACCCACTCCTCTACGCAGTCCAGGTACATTTATTGGTGCGATTCATAAAAGTTCAGGGTTTTTATTATATATTGTGGTGACCCACTCCTCTACGCAGTCCAGGTACATTTATTGGTGCGAATCATAAAAGTTCAGGGTTTTTTATATATATTGTGGTGACCCACTCCTCTACGCAGTCCAGGTACATTTATTGGTGCGATTCATAAAAGTTCAGGGTTTTTAATATAATGTGGTGACCCACTCCTCTACGCAGTCCAGGTACATTTATTGGTGCGAATCAAACAAGTTGATGGTTTTTCTTATTATATATATTGTGGTGACCCACTCCTCTACGCAGTCCAGGTACATTTATTGGTGCGATTCATAAAAGTTCAGGGTTTTTAATATATTGTGGTGACCCACTCCTCTACGCAGTCCAGGTACATTTATTGGTGCGAATCAAACAAGTTGATGGTTTTCTTATTATATATATTGTGGTGACCCACTCCTCTACGCAGTCCAGGTACATTTATTGGTGCGATTCATAAAAGTTCAGGGTTTTTAATATATATTGTGGTGACCCACTCCTCTACGCAGTCCAGGTACATTTATTGGTGCGAATCATAAAAGTTCAGGGTTTTTTATATATATTGTGTGACCCACTCCTCTACGCAGTCCAGGTACATTTATTGGTGCGATTCATAAAAGTTCAGGGTTTTTAATATAATGTGGTGACCCACTCCTCTACGCAGTCCAGGTACATTTATTGGTGCGAATCAAACAAGTTGATGGTTTTTCTTATTATATATATTGTGGTGACCCACTCCTCTACGCAGTCCAGGTACATTTATTGGTGCGATTCATAAAAGTTCAGGGTTTTAATATATTGTGGTGACCCACTCCTCTACGCAGTCCAGGTACATTTATTGGTGCGAATCAAACAAGTTGATGGTTTTTTTATATATATATTGTGGTGACCCACTCCTCTACGCAGTCCAGGTACATTTATTGGTGCGATTCATAAAAGTTCAGGGTTTTTAATATATTGTGGTGACCCACTCCTCTACGCAGTCCAGGTACATTTATTGGTGCGATCAAAAAAGTTGATGGATTTCTTATAATATATATTGTGGTGACCACTCCTCTACGCAGTCCAGGTACATTTATTGGTGTTGATTCATAAAAGTTCAGGGTTTTTAATATATTGTGGTGACCCACTCCTCTACGCAGTCCAGGTACATTATTGGTGCGAATCAAACAAGTTGATGGTTTTCTTATTATATATATTGTGGTGACCCACTCCTCTACGCAGTCCAGGTACATTTATTGGTGGCGATTCATAAAAGTTCAGGGTTTTTAATATATATGTGGTGACCCACTCCTCTACGCAGTCCAGGTACATTTAATGGTGCGAATCATAAAAGTTCAGGTTTTTAATATATATTGTGGTGACCCAA